>NW_015506320.1:235083-243082 GCF_001515645.1 Sinocyclocheilus grahami | reverse complement strand
TATGTGTGTGTGTGTGTATATATATATATATATATTTGTATATATATAGTGAACAACTTATTTCAGCAGTACTAAAATGACTAAAACTGAAACAAAATTAAAGCTACATTAAAATAAGATAAAATAAATGCTTTCAATTGCATTAAATGCATAAAAATTGCATTAAATTACAAAACTTTAACAATATGTAATATATTTGATACAGTATTTATAATTTATAATTTATTTTTAAATATAATAAATAATAATAATAATAATAATAATAAATAACATTTTGCTGTTCATTGTTAGCTCAAGTCAATTAAATAATATTATTTAATATGAATTAAAATTGATGAATTTTATTAGATTTTTACAATTTAATAATAAAAACTTAATCAATGCTTTAGAAATATTTGTCTTTGTTAGTTCATGTTAACTAATGTAGTTAACTAATATTAACAAATAGAACTTTATTGTAAAGTGTTAAAAAAAGTCCATAACAAAATTGCTAAAATTAAAGCTAAATGAAATTTTTTTTTTCAAAATAATAATAAACTTAATAATATCATCTTCCAGGCGAATATTATGAGTCTGATCACTTAGAAAATTAATAGTAAAATTTGGCGTATGCAGTCAAACAACAAATTATGCACCAAATTGTAATATTCAGGGTAAGGGATTTGTTCAAATCACTTCAGCCACAATAATAATTATCGCCTTAGCAAACTACATTAATGATTCAAAAGTAACATTAATTTCTCTTTTTATAATGGACAAATAATGAACGATTCTCTATAGTTGAGCTAATCAAGCACTGAATGCTTTCACAGCTTTCAAATTATCAACACAATGAACAAAGCCTTCATGAGAACAAAGCCAGGAATAAATTGCTATTGCATATAAAATATTATAAGGCAAACCCATTCAAAAGGCTGTAACACAAGGGCAAATTACAACAAACATCCTGCATATGAATGCAAACACAACCACGGCTCTACTGCACCTACAGTTCTCTATTTATAGCAACCCATGCAGCTGTTCTGCAAATGTGACATACAGTAGATTGCAAATGAAGCACGAGAAAGGCGCTTAATTCAAAGATGAGCTTTGGATTAAAGCCTGAGTAGGTATATTACATGGTTTCTCTCCCCCTCCTGCCCCGACTTGCATCTGCCCTCTGTGTCAGACTCACAATTACTCTCAAGTCAGCTGATTAACCAGATGACATGTAAATGACGGCTCTACCACAATCCCAAATCATGACTGTAAATCCATTTTAGTTCCCAAGCAATCTATGCAACCGTTGCAGCAGCTGTTTGCATGTTTTTTGGTTGATGGAGTTCTGCAATAATCACTGATAATCTAAACAATAATTCACTATTTAACTATACTAGAACAGAGACTGTGGAAATGATAACCAGAGTATATTTATAAAAGCCAAAGTCATATACAAGGAGTGCTTGATGTTTATTTCAGGATTCATCATTCAGTAGCAGGTTAAACACACACACACACACTCAGGTTTGTTTTTATGGTTTATGGGGACTCTCCATAGGCGTAAAGGTTTTTATACTGTACAAACCGTATTTTCTATTGCCCTACACCAACCCTACCCCTAAACCTACCCCTCACAGGAAACTTTCTGCATTTTTAGATTTTCAAAAAAACTCATTCTGAATTATTTATAAGCCTTTTGAATTACGGGGACACTGAAAATGTCCTCATAAATCACCTTCTCGTTGTAATACCTATGTCATACCCATGTTATTATACAAATTTGTGTCCTCATAAACCACATAAATATGCACACACACATATATATATATACTCATTTTCTTTTAAATTTCATGTTTAATTCAATGTGTTACTTGCCATTTCTTTGTAATTGTTTGTGAAATAGACAGTTTCTGAGTAAAAGTTGTTTCTACACCAAATGTTTTTCAGTGTAATATGTTTTTTGGATTTCAAAACACAAGTAATATATAATTCAATATAACCAACCACAAAATGGGAAATTATTTATAGATGTTGGACTCATAAGCATGTGCAATGCATTCAGTAAACATGTAATTTTAAACTCTAGAACTTTAAATCTTTAAATCTATAATTAGTAAAAACAAATCAATCTTTATACTTCAAAGTTCCATGTTTGATTCAGCATGATACTTGCAGTTTTTTGTCATTAATTGTGAAGTTTACTAGCAATTTTTGAGTCTTAATTGTTTCTACACCAATTTCAATCATATTGTGGTAAACTATTAAATAAATATTTTAAATTCACAAGAACACTCAAAACTGAAACTATGACATATGCCAAGAGTTGCTTTGCCATTTTGTGGAAATTTGCTGCCATCTAGTGAAATAACTTTGTATTTTCCTGTCATCAAAATACAAAATAAAGATGTAGCACAAAAGAGATGTCTGTACATGCTGTATGTTCAATAATTAGTCATTAACACTAAAATGAATTAGTCATTAACACTCAAATTATTCTGAATGCCTAATGAAATCACTTTATATTGAGTACCTAACATTGTAATGGCTGTAGTTTCCAAAGAGCTTAAGAATTCAAAGTCTGCATGAAAATAGCCAACTTTTGTTTAAATAAGCATGAATGCAAGTAATAAGCAATATACTGCAATGCTGTTCCTCAAACTTGACTTGCCCAAGGGCCTCAACAATGATCTAACTTTGATCAAATAAATTATGTCTAAGTAATCAACAAAGCTTGTAAAGTGCCCATCTGATTTGTGAGAAAAATGCCTGGGGATAGTTTTATTGACGTTCTGCTTTTTATTTGCAAATGCAAATCATCCATTGCAAAGCATTAGGAAGAGCAAATGGTTATAAATTTGCTTCTGTGCAGTTTTGTTTTGCTACATCATCCGAGAGAGTACAGCTATATATTATATATATATTATAATGTAAGAAATACTGAGAAATCAACTATGGTAATCAAAACATCCATTTGTATCATTAGTTTATTTAGTTCCATTAGTTTTTTTTTTTTTTTTTGGTGCTACTAAATTTTATTAAAATGTATTACATTTTAATTATTTGGTGTTATTTTGGGAGTTTAAAATAAAATAATAAAAATAAATAAAATAAAAAAAATTATTCATATGATTTTAATCACAATTAAGCAAATTCTCGCCAAATTCTCATTCAAAAAATATGGTATGCCTATGCATCATTTATTTAAAGGCATCAATTCAGTTCTGAATTTATACCTTAAAGGCTTCAAGTCTCACGGGTAAAGTATAAATTAAAAATTTTTTTTTAAATATATATTTATAACATGAACTGGAAGGAGGTATATCACTAGTGCAATTACTCCACAAAGGCATTTCATGACAAAGCAGTTAATGGAGAACCGTTGATTCAACATCACCTCAGGGGCGATCGAGTCTAAGGTCAGTGGACAGGGTCCAAAATGTGTCATAGTTCCAATACTGTTTAAAAAGTGTCAACTAAACAAGCAAAGACAAATGCACAGATCAAGCAAAAACATAAAAATAAAAAAAAATACGCAGTTGAATATGATATGAGAGGACAAGAGAATTGGACATTTTCACTGGAGGAAGCATTATTATGAATTTTGGACTTTAAAGTTAAAATGCCTTAATGAAGGATTGGTTTGAACGCTCATTCTGACGGCACCCATTCACTGCAGAGCAAGTGATGTAATGCCAAATTTCTCAGAATCTCAGTGAAGAAACAGACTCATCTACAATTTTAATGGCCTGAGGTTGAGAACATTTTCAGCAAAATATATATTTTTAGGTGAACTAGGTGAACAGTTCCAGCTGTGACCATCAGGGGACACACAATCACCACAATCCAACTGCTGTCTATGAAGTTTGGGTTGCCAATTTTCTCCAGTCTTTGATGCAAAGTGATATGTACACAACAGGCCATCCTAAATGATTGTCATGTCAGCCTCACTCTCTGCTCTGCCAGTAAATGCAAAAGAAGAGCACAAAAAGAGGCTTCTTTCAGAGGCTTACCATCTGATTAGCCTTTTGCTCCATTTATTCGCTGCTTTACCAATCAATGGGAGATTGATTGAGCTTTTTGTGCTCTTCGTGTTACAATTATCTGGAATTTGAGCCAGACAGGTTAATACCAGGATATAAAAGACTTCAGACAGTCCTGGGATTGAAAGTGGGCCGCTATTTTCCCTAATCTCAACATTACAGCTTCTTACGGTTATTGTTTAGAACTTCTCATTTACTTTGCGTACATTATCTACTGCTGAGAGAGGACAAAGAGTTCATACACCACTATTCTACTATGATGCTTTACATTGGTAACACTTTACAACAGTCTCATTTGTTAGCATTAGTTAATGCATTAACTAACATGAGCAATATATTTTTACAGCATTTGTTAACCTTTGTTAAGGCTACTTACTAAAAATGTTCATGTTAGTTCACAGTGCATTAACTAAATGTTGAAATTAACATTAACTGAGGTTAATAAATGCAGTAGAGGTATTGTTTCATTGTTCATGTTAACGATTGTAGTTGAAAATTTGCTTAAAATTCACTCACACTCAGGCCTTTCAAGATGTAGATGACTTTCTTTCTTTTTTAATTTGGAGAAATTAAAAATATTGACTTGCTCACGAATGGATCTCTGCAGGGAATGGGTGCCGTTTTAACTTTAGACCATCTCTTCTGGCTAAAATATGAGTCCATAATCCATTTTTCATACTTCCTCACATCAAAATCCAGTCACATATTTGTTTAGAATTGTTTTGAACCATTTTCACAGTGTTTCATCTGTGCATATTTCTCTCCTGATTCAGACGAGAGGACTTTTTCACTGGGAAAAGCAATATTATGGATAGAATACTCAGATTTTAACCAGAAGCAACTGCTCAAAGTTAAAAACGTCTTGATAATAGATTTGTTTATTACAAATGCACAGCTCTTCACTTCACAAGATGTTAATTAATGGACTGGAGTCATGTGGATGTTTTTATCAGCTGTTTAGACTCTCATTCTGACGGCACCCATTCACTGCAAAGGACCCATTGGTGATTAATGGTAAATGGTGGTAAATTTTCCCAGATCTGTACTGATCTGATCTACATCTTCAATGGCCTGAGAATAGGCTAAATGTTTTCAGCACATTTTTAATTTGTGGTGAACTATTCCTTTAACAAATGAAACCTTCTTGTAAAGGGGTACATTTAAATTGATATATGATTAACTTATATTAATATAATTTCTAGCAATGTTTACACACTGTGGCAAAATATACACATTGTGGAAGACTATTATATCTAAGCGTACTTTAAAAATCATGTATAACGTCCAGACTCCAGAATACTGCTCATGCTCAGCCTCCTAACCATTTCCCTTCACGTTTCTGTTCAGTTCTAACCACAGGCCCTCAGCAGCAGTAAATCTCGGATACAGGGCGCTGGTTCTGCCTCACAGGGAATCTGATGGATCACTCTCACACTGCATATAAGCCATGATCGAGAACGCTAGTCCACCCAGCTCCCTGGAATACCGATAGGAATACATTTACAGAGACTTCAAAACTTGAGCTTCGGCAATACTTCTCCTTACACAAAAAAAGCACCAAAACTTTTTGGGGACATGGTACTATGGAAATGCCGTATATTTTTGTGCCATGGTATTCCTTGAAATACCCTGGAATATGTAAGTACCATGGTACATGAATATGGTAATCACTCAGTGTCTATTATGGTACTTGGACTATTTTCTATCTAAGATTTTGTCACAATAAAAAAATGATTTCATCAAAAAGTTTTGCCTGCACTAGTTCGTTTCAAATGGTATAGTGTAATTTTTAGTACAAATATTCCATGCTGCTTTTTCATTAGTATGGGGTCAAATCAGCATGGATCATAATTATTATTTAAAAAAAAAAAAAGCTGTTTAAAATAGTTTTAGCATATTATTGTTAGAATACATGACATGTAAAGGGTTAATAAATAGTTTTATCTAAGATTTTACATGATTTTTTAAATGAAATTGATACTTTAATTCAACAAGGATGCTTTAAACTGATCAAAAGGTGAGCTTCGGCAATACTTCTCCTTACACAAAAAAAGCACCAAAACTTTTTGGGGACATGGTACTATGGAAATGCCGTATATTTTTGTGCCATGGTATTCCTTGAAATACCCTGGAATATGTAAGTACCATGGTACATGAATATGGTAATCACTCAGTGTCTATTATGGTACTTGGACTATTTTCTATCTAAGATTTTGTCACAATAAAAAAATGATTTAATCAAAAAGTTTTGCCTGCACTAGTTCGTTTCAAATGGTATAGTGTAATTTTTAGTACAAATATTCCATGCTGCTTCTTCATTAGTATGGGGTCAAATCAGCATGGATCATAATTATTATTTTTAAAAAAAAAAAGCTGTTTAAAATAGTTTTAGCATATTATTGTTAGAATACATGACATGTAAAGGGTTAATAAATAGTTTTATCTAAGATTTTACATGATTTTTAAAATGAAATTGATACTTTAATTCAGCAAGGATGCTTTAAACTGATCAAAAGACACAGTTATGATATTACAAAAGATTCTATTTCAGATGAATGCTATTCTTTTAAACCTTCTGCATCACAGGATTTAAAAAATATATTTTTAGAAACCAATATATTAAAATAGAAAAAAAGAAAATATGTTTAAATAGTTATTTTAAATTGTAATAATATTTCACAATATTAGTGCTATTACTGTATTTTTCATCAAATAAATGCAGTCTTGGTGAGCATAACAGACTTCTTGCAAAAACACTAGAAAATCTTTCTGAGCCCAAATCTTTGAACCGTGTGTATATTTGTATATACTTGTCCAGTATATATTTGTCTACAAATTATTAAACAAATACCTGTATATATGAGCGAGTCAAAAAGTGATCGAAATAGAGCAAGCACAGCATGTGTATCAGGGTGTGTGTGTGTGTGTGTGTGTGTGTGTTGGCATGGTTAGTGGGAGGATGTGAATCCAAGGCTATTTTGCCAGTGGAGAGATTCTGTATTAATAATGCAATGTTGTGATTGGATGCACTCAAGCCCCATTACTCATCGCTGAGCTGATATAGCTCACCAGTAGTGTGAAGGTCACTTCACATAATGTGCTGGCTGCTTTTTGCTGATAAAGTGTGCTGTTTTGTCACCTATAGCAAAACTGCATCTTAGTGTGGGGTACAATTTAATGCCTTAAAGGGTTAGTTCACCCAAAAATGAAAATTAGGCTGCGTTTTACTCACCCCGAGGCATCCTAGGTCCTATCCTTTCTTCTTTCAGACGAATGCAGTCGGAGTTATATTAAAAATTGTCTTTGATCTTTCAAGCTCTATCATTGCAGTCAGCGGGTGTTGCATTGCTTCAGTCCAAAAGAAGTGAAATAAAAAGCGCCCATCCATAAAAGAAAATGTCTCACACGGCTCCGGGGGGTGAACAAAGGCCTCCTGTAGCAAATCGATGCGTTTTTGGAAGAAAAATATCCATATTCAAAACGTAACAATCACTTGAATTTAGCTTGCGCTCACTGTTGTAAACGGAAGCAGTTCCGGGGGAATGACGTATGGAGGTCAGCTTTGCGCATGCACCGCTCAGAAGTGACGCACGCGGAAACGCAGCAGAGAGATCAAAACAAAACAACGGTCAAGAATTAGAAGTACAAAAGGAGGATTTGTAAAGAAGAATGTCGGAGGATTTCGATATAAGCCAAGAGGAGACTGTTTTTCCTTTGCCCCAGTTAAGGAAACTTTGCTTCCTTTGATCCTGTAAACAAACGTTGGTTTTCACGAGACTCACGCTGACCACATACGTCATGCTCCCGGAACTGCTTCTGTGTACAACTGCTGGCGCAAGCTAGATTAAAGTGATTATTACATTTTAAATATGGATATTTTTCTAACAAAAACGCATCGATTCGATACAGGAGGCCTTTCTTCACCCCCTGGAGCTGTGTGAGACACTTTTTTTTATGCATGGGCGCTTTTTATTTAACTT
>NW_015506320.1:231079-235032 GCF_001515645.1 Sinocyclocheilus grahami | reverse complement strand
GAAAGATCAAAGACAATTTTTAATATAACTCCGACTGGATTCGTCTGAAAGAAGAAAGTCATATACACCTAGGATGCCTCGAGGGTGAGTAAAACGCAGCCTAATTTTCATTTTTGGGTGAACTAACCCTTTAATATAAGTTCCCTATCTGACTGACTGTATAAGTCCCACAGCTCAATATTACATACAAATACAAATCCTGCCCAATAAGTTCAAATCTCATAATTGGCAATAAAATTGGTCATTTTTGCTTAAAAGGAGTACTATCAATTATTATATGCATCAACTCCTCACTATCTAGAAAGAGTTATGGTAGATTAAAACCTTGTAAAATTATTTTCTCACAGGTTCCTGTAATGTTGGAAGTGGAAAATGAAATGTGTAAGAGTCGTAGTGTTTTATGTCGCCTTTTTTTTTTTTTAAAAGATGAAAATGCTTCATGCTTCCTTTTTAAGAGACTTCAGTACTGTATATAAAATGATTTTATAGTCTTGTGGTCCTAGAATCTGTTCAGCTCTGGAAGATAAAACTGAATATTTTTTAATTATTTAGAAGCATTTTATCATGTTTCTCAAGTGAGTTATTTGACATATGCATACGCATACGCTTTGCTTTTAATTACATAGATTAAAATGGCAACATTAAAAGGATTCTTCACCTACAAAAATGAGAATTTGCTGAAAATTTACTTATCCTCAGGCCATCTAATATATAGATGAGTTACAACAGATTTGGATAGATTTAGTATTACATCACTTACTCACCAATGGATCCACTGCAGTGAATGGGTGCCGTCAGAATGAGAGTCCAAACAGCTGATAAAAACATCACAATAATACACAAGTAATCCACACTACTCCAGTCCATCAGTTAATGTATTGTGAAGCAAATATCTCTGTATTTGTAAGAAACAAATTCATAATTTTAACTTTAAACTGTCGCTTCTTGGCAAAATACGAGTCCATTTATAATAATGCTTTATCCAGTGAAAAAGTCAATCCCCTGTTGTCCTCTCACATCAAAATCCACCAACATTTTTGTTTAGATCTGTTTTGGACCATTTTAGCTTGTAAACGGTGCTTGGTCTGTGCATATTTCTCTCCTGATTCAGACAAAATGAGTTTTTCACTGGAGAATGCGCTTTGTTTCTATCCAACAAGCAGCTTGTTTTTACTTACATTGCTTGTGAATTATTGTGATGTTTTTATCAGCTGTTTGGACTCTCATTCTGATGGCACCCATTCACTGCAGCGGATCCATTGTTGAGCAAATGATGTAATGTAAATTTCTCCACATCTATTCCAGTGAACAAATACAAACAAACTCATCTACATCTTGGATGGCCTGAGGGTCAGTTTTCATAAAATTTTAATTTTTGGGTGAATTATTAATTTAAAGTGTATCTACTCCTCTGTCCAAGTATGCATACTTCCCTGCAAAACAATCAGTTATAATGTAGATGTCTGGTCATGTATTTATAATCCACACCTGTACACCTAAAGAACTTCACTGAACACATCACATACTCTGAAAGTATGAGGATAACTTATGTGCACTGATTAGACAGTCACTTTTGAGATTACAGCTGTGCAGTGGAGTGTCTCTCTCCCCTCAATTCTACTCAGCTGCTTTGAATCACATCATTAGAAACCATTAGAGAGGAAAATCTGCGTCACCTCACCATTCTAGCAGCTCAGTCCCTCTGGCTTCTCCAGAACTGATACATGTCACTATACTGTTCTCCACTCATACAGAATATCCTCATCTCATCTGTCCACTGCAGGATTTTATGATTTATTACTCTCACAGCTTCCATGCTAATTTCCCTGGTGCTTGGCCACTGCAGCTCTTCATTTTCTTGTTCCATACACATCCCTTGTAGCAGCTCTGGTCCTCTGTGCTTTATGACGAAAAGCCAGACTTTGACTGCAAGAATAAAAGAGAAATTCTGAATGAATCTTTTGAAAGAAATACTTGATCTAAACTTTATTACATACAATCCTACAGGGTCCAAAAGTCTGAGACCGCACTGAAAATCTGGGATACAAAATCTAATTTAAAACTTGATACTTTTAAGATTCTGCACTACTTCTCTGTCACCAGTCAAATAAGTAAATGTCTGATGTTATTGCTTCCAAAATTTCCCTCACACTTATGCAATTTTGAAACTTTTGAAGAGATAGTGTATCATTTTTTAATTCTTCTTTTATAGGTAAATAAAATCAATCACATTTGAAGCAGTAGCAATGCATAATGTCCATCAAAACTATAACAATAGGGCCTTTACACAAATAATTTCCCTCAGACAGACATTTTAATTGCTCACGGGAAGAGCGTAAAGTTGAATGGACCTCATTCAGAAAACACAAGCCAAAGCAGATTTTCTGTGTAAATCACATTAAATTCAATGCTGCAATTTGTGTAAAAATGGTTTAGCGAATGATTTACACTGAAAGCCATTCTGCTTGTGCTTCATAAATGAGACTAAATTAACATAAAGGGTCCCATAAAACGTAAATGGCCCACATCCAGGGTTTTCAACCAGGGTTCTGTGAAGAGACATAGCATATAAAACAAAATGATCTTAAACCTTCATGAAATTGGTATCTATTTGAATGAACATTATCTAATAAACCGATAAGCATTCATGTTTTTAATGAACATTATAAAGTGTTATAATGAAAATCTAGATTTCTAAATAATTTTTTCAACATTTTATGAAGGTTGAAAACCACTGTTCTACATAAATATCATCACATCTATGAGAATGAAAGTCAGCACCATAATACATTAGAAATCATCATCATCATCATCATCCCCTCACTGATTTTCTATCATCTTTGCTCATTTTATGCTGCCATGCAGATGTGACATTACAAAGGCTACAGTTTTCAAAGCATCTCCATAGATTTTTGGGATCTGTTCATTTATTCATCAGGACTGCTGGGACTCACTTCACAGAAGCAAATCATCACTAGAAGAGGACATTTGAAGATTGTTTTTCAACGTGTACCGAACGGGTGGTAATATCCGAGATGCTTTAAAAAAAAAAGTTTTTTATGGAAAAAAAATTTAAAAAAAAACGTATTTGAACATTTAGGTGCAAGTCTATGTGCTTTTATGTATATATTTGGCCTGTCAATATTTGTACACTTATATATCCTGACATGACTTTACTTCCAAACAAATATCTGTGAGAGAGAGAGAGAGAGAGAGAGAGAGAGATGTGCAGGTATAAGTAATTAAGTATGTGAGCATGAGTTCCTTTGCAATACTACACTCTTAAAAATAAAGGTGCTTCACGATGCCATAGAAGAACCTTTTTGTCTAAATGGTTCCATAAAGACCCTTTAACATCTGAAGAACCTTTCTGTTTCACAAAAGGTTCTTCGTGGCGAAAGAAGGTTCTTCAGATTATAAAAAGGTAAGAAAGAGATGGTTCTTTAAAGAACCTTTGACTGAATGGTTCTTTGTGGAACCAAAAACGGTTCTTCTATGGCATCGCTTGAAGAACCTTTTGAAGCACCTTTATTTTTAAGAGTGTATAATCAAAACAATTATTCCAATGAAATGCTAACATACTTTGAAATTGAAAACCGAGAGAGCAAAATCTCAGAGGAGGTTAATGGATATAGCTGAGCAACAGAAAAAGAGCAAATGAGAACTGATTCTCTGTCTCATTCTGTTTTGAAGTCGTGTTCCTTCACTAATTGTTCATTCCTCCTCCTCTATCCACATTTGACATTGCTTTTAACTCATCTCTTATATAGTTAATTCCTTTCCTGTGTCTTTTTTTTCTATTTCTCCACTGAACAAATTCATCCCTCTTCCAGCCATTGCATATCTTATGACATAAATCTGCACTTACCATCACATCTGAAGTCAAATTATCTAGTTTTTTAAATGAGATTGGACAAGGACAGTTTTAGCTGTGGGAAAGTTTAGAAGGCATG
>NW_015506320.1:206065-230946 GCF_001515645.1 Sinocyclocheilus grahami | reverse complement strand
GCTTCCTTTGATCCTGTAAACAAACGTTGGTTTTCACGAGACTCACTCTGACCTCATACGTCATGCTCCCGGAACTGCTTCTGTGTACAACTGCTGGCGCAAGCTAGATTAAAGTGATTATTACATTTTAAATATGGATATTTTTCTAACAAAAACGCATCGATTCGCTACAGGAGGCCTTTCTTCACCCCCTGGATCTGTGTGAGACACTTTTTTTATGCATGGGCGCTTTTTATTTAACTTCTTTTGGACTGAAGCAATGCAACACCCGCTGACTGCAATGATAGAGCTTGAAAGATCAAAGACAATTTTTAATATAACTCCGACTGGATTCGTCTGAAAGAAGAAAGTCATATACACCTAGGATGCCTCGAGGGTGAGTAAAACGCAGCCTAATTTTCATTTTTGGGTGAACTAACCCTTTAATATAAGTTCCCTATCTGACTGACTGTATAAGTCCCACAGCTCAATATTACATACAAATACAAATCCTGCCCAATAAGTTCAAATCTCATAATTGGCAATAAAATTGGTCATTTTTGCTTAAAAGGAGTACTATCAATTATTATATGCATCAACTCCTCACTATCTAGAAAGAGTTATGGTAGATTAAAACCTTGTAAAATTATTTTCTCACAAGTTCCTGTAATGTTGGAAGTGGAAAATGAAATGTGTAAGAGTCGTAGTGTTTTATGTCGCCTTTTTTTTTTTTTAAAAGATGAAAATGCTTCATGCTTCCTTTTTAAGAGACTTCAGTACTGTATATAAAATGATTTTATAGTCTTGTGGTCCTAGAATCTGTTCAGCTCTGGAAGATAAAACTGAATATTTTTTAATTATTTAGAAGCATTTTATCATGTTTCTCAAGTGAGTTATTTGACATATGCATACGCATACGCTTTGCTTTTAATTACATAGATTAAAATGGCAACATTAAAAGGATTCTTCACCTACAAAAATGAGAATTTGCTGAAAATTTACTTATCCTCAGGCCATCTAATATATAGATGAGTTACAACAGATTTGGATAGATTTAGTATTACATCACTTACTCACCAATGGATCCACTGCAGTGAATGGGTGCCGTCAGAATGAGAGTCCAAACAGCTGATAAAAACATCACAATAATACACAAGTAATCCACACTACTCCAGTCCATCAGTTAATGTATTGTGAAGCAAATATCTCTGTATTTGTAAGAAACAAATTCATAATTTTAACTTTAAACTGTCGCTTCTTGGCAAAATACGAGTCCATTTATAATAATGCTTTATCCAGTGAAAAAGTCAATCCCCTGTTGTCCTCTCACATCAAAATCCACCAACATTTTTGTTTAGATCTGTTTTGGACCATTTTAGCTTGTAAACGGTGCTTGGTCTGTGCATATTTCTCTCCTGATTCAGACAAAATGAGTTTTTCACTGGAGAATGCGCTTTGTTTCTATCCAACAAGCAGCTTGTTTTTACTTACATTGCTTGTGAATTATTGTGATGTTTTTATCAGCTGTTTGGACTCTCATTCTGATGGCACCCATTCACTGCAGCGGATCCATTGTTGAGCAAATGATGTAATGTAAATTTCTCCACATCTATTCCAGTGAACAAATACAAACAAACTCATCTACATCTTGGATGGCCTGAGGGTCAGTTTTCATAAAATTTTAATTTTTGGGTGAATTATTAATTTAAAGTGTATCTACTCCTCTGTCCAAGTATGCATACTTCCCTGCAAAACAATCAGTTATAATGTAGATGTCTGGTCATGTATTTATAATCCACACCTGTACACCTAAAGAACTTCACTGAACACATCACATACTCTGAAAGTATGAGGATAACTTATGTGCACTGATTAGACAGTCACTTTTGAGATTACAGCTGTGCAGTGGAGTGTCTCTCTCCCCTCAATTCTACTCAGCTGCTTTGAATCACATCATTAGAAACCATTAGAGAGGAAAATCTGCGTCACCTCACCATTCTAGCAGCTCAGTCCCTCTGGCTTCTCCAGAACTGATACATGTCACTATACTGTTCTCCACTCATACAGAATATCCTCATCTCATCTGTCCACTGCAGGATTTTATGATTTATTACTCTCACAGCTTCCATGCTAATTTCCCTGGTGCTTGGCCACTGCAGCTCTTCATTTTCTTGTTCCATACACATCCCTTGTAGCAGCTCTGGTCCTCTGTGCTTTATGACGAAAAGCCAGACTTTGACTGCAAGAATAAAAGAGAAATTCTGAATGAATCTTTTGAAAGAAATACTTGATCTAAACTTTATTACATACAATCCTACAGGGTCCAAAAGTCTGAGACCGCACTGAAAATCTGGGATACAAAATCTAATTTAAAACTTGATACTTTTAAGATTCTGCACTACTTCTCTGTCACCAGTCAAATAAGTAAATGTCTGATGTTATTGCTTCCAAAATTTCCCTCACACTTATGCAATTTTGAAACTTTTGAAGAGATAGTGTATCATTTTTTAATTCTTCTTTTATAGGTAAATAAAATCAATCACATTTGAAGCAGTAGCAATGCATAATGTCCATCAAAACTATAACAATAGGGCCTTTACACAAATAATTTCCCTCAGACAGACATTTTAATTGCTCACGGGAAGAGCGTAAAGTTGAATGGACCTCATTCAGAAAACACAAGCCAAAGCAGATTTTCTGTGTAAATCACATTAAATTCAACGCTGCAATTTGTGTAAAAATGGTTTAGCGAATGATTTACACTGAAAGCCATTCTGCTTGTGCTTCATAAATGAGACTAAATTAACATAAAGGGTCCCATAAAACGTAAATGGCCCACATCCAGGGTTTTCAACCAGGGTTCTGTGAAGAGACATAGCATATAAAACAAAATGATCTTAAACCTTCATGAAATTGGTATCTATTTGAATGAACATTTTTGAAGTCGTGTTCCTTCACTAATTGTTCATTCCTCCTCCTCTATCCACATTTGACATTGCTTTTAACTCATCTCTTATATAGTTAATTCCTTTCCTGTGTCTTTTTTTTCTATTTCTCCACTGAACAAATTCATCCCTCTTCCAGCCATTGCATATCTTATGACATAAATCTGCACTTACCATCACATCTGAAGTCAAATTATCTAGTTTTTTAAATGAGATTGGACAAGGACAGTTTTAGCTGTGGGAAAGTTTAGAAGGCATGCAAAAAGGCTTTTGACATCGAATAGGTTTTAGTAAGGGGAAAGATAGCAATTAGATTCTCAGATACACTTGATTGAATCTTGAAAGAAATGGAATTTCCCTTTACTCTAATGAAACTAAAACCCTTCCTGTGCAGTAAAAGTATTTTTAAAGGACCAAAGGTGGAAATAAAACCTGAATATTGATTACCTTGGGAGGTGGTACTGTCATAAATCTGGTCCGTGGTCTTCCATCTGCTCGCCACCAGAGGTCGCCTTCTGATTATATTGACTCGCACACTACACAGACTTCCACATGTAACCACGTTTCTACATTTCCCATGCTCCATTTCACTGATTACATTTACACCTGCAGCCAATTACACACACTATAAAAATCAGTCTCAAACAACCATTCAACGCCGAGTATTGTTTGCGTATATCGCTCTCCAAGTGGTAGCACTTTACGGAGCCAGTATCCTTTCTGAATTTTGTCTAGTTATAGTCCAGTTTAGTCACGTCTAGTTTTGCCTGATTGTCTGTTTCCTGATTACCTGCTAGTGATGCAAAGTCTGATTCATTTCCGCAAACCGGTTCTTTTCGGACAGATCGGCTCATTGAACCGGTTCAAAAAGCCGATTCATCGGTTCCTAACGTCATCAAGCAATAACGTCTCTACGCATTTCTTTTCAATCAACTCAATGCAATGTTATATCAATGAAAAATTCACATATTGAAACATTCAAAAAATAAAGTTATTTGTGTGAAAGCATATTGCTGATTTTGCCATATTGCCATATAATTCACTTAAGTTAATGTTTGTTGGTGTTTGTGGTCACAGTTTCATTCGCTGATCCTTTATGTCAGATACGACTGACTGACCAATATTGACTAGCCTACAACTCGGATAAGATTGCTAAAAGTTTCGCACCTACAGCACACATTACAGAGATTGATGCACAAACGCGGATATGTTCTACATGTCTACAATATAAGAATGAATATACCAGTCTTATAAACTCCTTGATTTCACTTAAGCAACTTTAAATATAATATGCATGCACAATAAACTATTGTAAAATTTATTTACATCACTAGAAAGGTTTTTTTCAGGTTTTAATAAAATGTAAATGAATAACAGTCATAAGCATATTTCCAGTACGTGCCTCAGGCTTGCACAGTATCGTCAACTCAATCAGAATCTTTGGTAATCCTCGGCAAACTTTGCCATGGCTCATTCGGTTCTTGTTGAGTCCTCGGCAATCCTCTGCAAACTTCGATAAGTTGGTTGAACCGGCTCAATCGGTTTCTTTTTGAGTTGGACTTGGTACTTCGGGCTGTGCGTCCTGCGTCATCAACCCGGAACTAAAGTTCGATTCAGTTCAATTTGTGAACCGGCTCGACCGGTTACTTCCTGAGAACCGGCTCAAAAGAACGATTCGTTCAAGAACCTAACATCACTATTACCTGCCTGTCTTGGATTTCTCTCTCGTCTTGTCATCTGAATTCTGTTCGCACCTCGCCTGGATTTATTATCTGTCTGTGGATTACTCTCTTGCCTCTTCCTTGGGATTATATTCGCCATCGATCAACCTACGCCTGTTTATCTGAGTACTCTTCTGTCTTGCCCTCTGAATACCTATTTGCCATTGTCTGACCCTTGCCTGTTTTGACCATGTTTCAGAATAAAGCTTTGCATATGAATCCGCACGCCTCTCGTCTTGTCGGCTCCATTGCAGGTACATTCTCTAGCCTATGTGACTTTTTATTTTATTTTATGGGATGTTGTGGAGTGATGTCAAGATGTCATTCCCCTGTACAGTGATGAATTAAATAGTGCACCTGCACACCTGTTACTGTTGCCATGAGCAACGGCATTTGGCCAATCACAAATGCAAGTGTCGAAGAAACAAAAACACCTGTAAGTGATTAAAAATAATCAGGGTGAATACAAAAGGGCGATGACATCTAAGAAGGATGAACTTCGTTAGAACAATGATGCGTCATTTGGCGTAGTCGTCACATCGTTTTATAGTAATCCTGGCATTTACAACCATGCCTAGAACATGAACAAAGATGAATATATATGCTAATAGCTTTCCCCAAGTGCTATAGATCCCCTAAATCCCTAAAGGTGGAATTTTGCATTACAAGCAAGCAAGCTGCACTTCCAGCTTAGCATAAGTGGGAACAGCAGCACACTTTTGCTTTTATACAACACTTCAATAAAATTAATATTAAGTAACTTATACTTTAGATACAGTATTGCTTGCTTTGTCTGTCATTGAAAAAGCCACAGCAGAACTGAGCTCAAACATGTAGGCCTAAATATAAAATGTATCTAAAGGTTACATTTCAGAATGAAGCAGCATTTTGAACTATTGTGTTGACTGAATGGATTCAATGAATCACACTGTCTCCTTCATGAATAAATCAGTGTTTTTGAACGAATCGTATAAATAAATAATTGAATGTCGCTTAAGGTGCTTGTCGCCATGCACCTACTGGCAGAACGATATAACCTCATTATGCCGCTTGATATTGTAAACATTTCTCATCATTTTATTTTAATCTAAACAAACTGATTCGTAGCCAAACATTTTTACCATTTACCCCACTTAGTTATTCTTCTAGTTACTTACAGCAGCTAATGAATCAGAAAGCCGGTTGTGGCTAAGGTATACAGCAACGGACGGAAAATAACATTCATTAAAATTGGCTACCTATTAGATTGTGTTTTATTAATTGGGTCTACATCTACCCCAAACCTCAACCTAACCTTACAATAATGCAAACACAGTATTTGTTGTTCAGCGTGACAAAAATGACGCAATACTAATGTGAGCATGCTTCTAGCCCCAACCGAAGAAGTCTTGCACATTCACCGAAAAAAGGTTACTTCCACGTTGCAAAATAAGTTGTATAAAGTCATTAGCAATACTTTCTTTCCAACAAAACAGCTAGAGGTCTGCTCATCATATAGAGCGAAGGCTTTTGTCAGAGGACCTCAGATGATGCCAACCCTGAAACAACATACAGAACTAATTCCTTCTCTTTCTAGCTTGTACTTATTTGAACAATGTCTAAGAACTTGGTATTACAACCACTTCTTGTGTCTGTTTGCCTCTTTAAGAAGAATCGCTTTATGTATCCCCCAATTGTAAGTCGCTTTGGATAAAAGCATCTGCTAAATGACTAAATGTAAATGTCAATGAAAGCAGTGCATTAATATAGAACGGTGATCAAACTGACATCAAACGCTTTTAATGCATACCTGCCAGCCAAGCAGAATCGAGTATTCACAAAGGCCATATTATATTGGGAGTGAAATAGTACCAACAATTTAAACAGTCACGTTATTTGAACAAATTACTTTTTCTCTTTATTTTGCTTTTTTTGAACACTATGGAAATGTGATGTTCATCTTTCTAACTTGTAGGTCTGCAGTGGGTTAGTATTGGAAAATCTGAATCATCAAGTAAACATCCAGGCTCTCCCGTATGCCAATGCTTTGAGTGCTAATCTGGCTAGAATCAATCAAACAGGCTTGTATTTGGACATATGATCAGTATCTTCCAGCAACTGTTGCTTGGATGCAACAAAAATGTGAAAAACAATGCGAATGGCTATTTTTCACATTCTATCAAGAACAATACAGAAACTGTAATCGTTACAATTTTCTCTGTGAATGCTTTGGTCTACTTGGGATCTTATAGCAAAATGCTCTATGTTTTTTTGACTCCTCATTACGATTGCGGCTCAGTCCTGACTGTTGTTGTGGTATCTCAAAAATGTGAAAAACAACGCGAATGGCTATTTTTCAAATTCTATCAAGAACAATACAGAAACTGTAATCGTTACAATTTTCTCTGTGAATGCTTTGGTCTACTTGGGATCTTATAGCAAAATGCTCTATGTTTTTTTGACTCCTCATTACGATTGGCAGTTGTCCTGACTGTTGTTGTGGTATCTCGCCACTTCCCTACATCTGTTTGCTCGGCAGCCTTTCAAAGTCAGAGACAACCAGCTGTTACCGTTATCTTCAGAGAAGATGTTGTCCACACGCTGTATCCATTCTAATCTGGACTGATTAGACGGTGATTAGAATGCAGGACTTTAACTCTGTCCACTAACTGAGAGCCCAATAGCAAAAAGCTAGACTGTCGGTTTGTCCTGTAGCTGGATGAGCTGGAGGGAGTCGATTCTTGTTCCTCCTGGAATAAAAGAGCAGGTGCAATCATATAAGCAGAATATAAATACGTTTCTAATGATCTTCAAAACCTTAACACTACAGTTCAAAACTTAATGGCTGACAGGTTTTGAAAGAAGTCTCTTGTGTTTACCAAGGCTGCATTTGTTTGATCAGAAATCCAGTGAAAACAATAATATTGTGGAACACTATTACAATTTAAAATAACTTTTTTCTGTTTGAATATATTTTTAAAATGTAATTTATTCCTGTGATGCAAAGCTGAATTTTTAGCATCAATACTCCAGTACTCAGTGTCACAAGATCCTTCAGTAATCATTTGAATATGCTGATTTGCTGCTTAAGAAACATTTCTTATTATTATCAATATTAAAAACAGTTGTGCTGCTGCATATTTATTTTATTTATTCACTCATTCATTCTTTTGGTGGAAACCGTGATGCATTTTGTTTTTCAGGATTATTTGGTGAATAGAATTTTCAAAAGAACAGCATTTCTTTGACATAAAAATCTTTTACATTATAAATTATAATGTGTATACTGTTATATATTATATTATATATTTTATATATGTCTTATATATTCATTATCATATATGTTTTTACTGTCACTTTTGATAAATTCAATGCATCCTTGCTGACTAAAAGTAATATTTTTTAAACATGAATTTAATTTGAGAAAAATTTACTGACCCCAGATTTTTGAATGGTAGTGCATATGGCCTGTATCAATTTATTGACTTTCTCGAGTTCACCCTTACATATAATCTGATTAAGCAAATAGTATATAGTAGCCTGAACCCAGAGAACTCGATGAGAATCGATTAACGGTGCGTTCCAAACGGGATCACCCTCCGAAGGGCACTTCGGAGTGAAAACAATCATGGCTGCCATATCGAAGGGTCGTTCCAACAAAGGGCCCTTCGGAATTAAGGATTTCGAAGGGTACAACTGATGGACACTTCGGGCTCCCATGATCCTTTGTGCAGATTCTTTGCATGATGACGGTGCCTCCGTGTGGGCACAGGATGATGACGCAGAAGGGCACTTCAAGAAACAGTTGTTTGGTCCCCTACACTATTCAACCCTTCGAAGCTCTCACTCCGGAGGGTAAACCCTTCGAAGGGATTAGGGCATAGGGATGAGCCCTTCCGAATGGAACTCAGGGTAAGAGTGAAGAGTTGGGGTGGAGGAGGGATGCCGGAAAACTGTTGTAGAATAGAGGTAAGTAGGTAAGTAGTAGTTAAACAGGTTACACCTGTGCCAAATTGTCTGATTATCTGATCGTGCTCCTCCCGAAACTTGTTAATAAAACATTATTTCACGAGTTCACTCTTACATATAATCTGATTGAGCAAATAGTAAGCATATTTTGGCATGCTATCCTGGGGGCCCGGAATATAGCCCGAACCCAGAGAACTCCCCAAGAGAAGCTTATAAGCATGGGACAGCAGCCAGAGAGCAAAATGCATTGGTTGCCCCCCAAAATATGTGTGCCGTGAAAAATATGGGTTAGAATTTGTGAAGAAAAAGGGGACAGGGCAACTGGGAGAGCCTGCGGCTCTGCTGCACCGGAAGGGAGAGCCCTGTCTGATGCTGAATAAGCAATGAGATTCAAAATGATGGCTGGAGGGCTTTCACTGTGATCAAAAAAGAGCTGTGGCTCACTGTATTGGAATGTTTTTTTTTCAGATCAGGGCTAGATGGGCTTCCTTTATGTGGAGATGATTACACCTGATGTAGCTTTTGAAAGCGTCTGATGACCATCGACCGAGGGCTTGTATCTGATGCTGTGAGAGGCCTTTCTTTTTTTGAACTCTTTTTTTTATTACAACATGCTATAAAAGTTATACATCAGAGATAGACAATAGGAGTGTCGACATTTGAAAAGATCTACAAAGATAGAGAAAACGGAAAAATAATTTTTAAAAATAAGAACATATATAAAAGGAAAATCCATATGCTTTGTGAACATGTTTGTTTGCATACATAATCCACCCCACTATGTATAGTCAGTTAGTTATTATTATGTATTATTCTTAAGATTGGACTCCATCTTGACTCAAAAATATTCATTTGGAGTCTAAGGGAATAAGTTATTTTTTCAATTTCGTAAATTTCTCAGATTTTCCGCCCAAAATATGTGTGCCGTGAAAAATATGGGTTAGAATTTGTGAAGAAAAAGGGGACAGGGCGACTGGGAGAGCCTGCGGCTCTGCTGCACCGGAAGGGAGAGCCCTGTCTGATGCTGAATAAGCAATGAGATTCAAAATGATGGCTGGAGGGCTTTCACTGTGATCAAAAAAGAGCTGTGGCTCACTGTATTGGAATGTTTTTTTTCAGATCAGGGCTAGATGGGCTTCCTTTATGTGGAGATGATTACACCTGATGTAGCTTTTGAAAGCGTCTGATGACCATCGACCGAGGGCTTGTATCTGATGCTGTGAGAGGCCTTTCTTTTTTTTGAACTCTTTTTTTTATTACAACATGCTATAAAAGTTATACATCAGAGATAGACAATAGGAGTGTCGACATTTGAAAAGATCTACAAAGATAGAGAAAACGGAAAAATAACTTTTTAAAATAAGAACATATATAAAAGGAAAATCCATATGCTTTGTGAACATGTTTGTTTGCATACATAATCCACCCCACTATGTATAGTCAGTTAGCTATTATTATGTATTATTCTTAAGATTGGACTCCATCTTGACTCAAAAATATTCATTTGGAGTCTAAGGGAATAAGTTATTTTTTCAATTTCGTAAATTTCTCAGATTTTCCAGATCCACTGTTCATATGTGGGTGGGTCTGATTTGAGCCATTTAGACGTGATACATTTTAGGGCTGCAGAAAATAATATTTGAAGTAGATAATTCAATCTCCTTTCCCTCATGCCCTCAGGTATCACTCCTAGAATAGCCACAGTTGGATCAAAAGGAATATCAATATAAAATATATCTCCAAATACTTTAGAAATATCTTACCAGAATTGTTGTATCTTTGAGCAGGACCAAAAGATATAAGAGTGGTTTCCAAAAGGTCACCACACTCTCTCCAGCATCTGCTAGATGATACTATTCGCATCTTTGCTACAATTTGTGGAGTGCAAATTCATTAAAACCATTAAATTAAAAACCAACCTAATGCAGATGGTATAAAGTTATTTATTGTACTTATACTAGATAAAGGAGAAATGGAATTAGTAATTTTCAATGAATATAGTATCTTTTTCCATATTTGTAAAGTAACTCTTGTCCACTTACCCATTATCACATTACCCCAGCTGAAATCTATGAAAGGGAGTGAAACCAGGGGATACTGACAGAGGCCTTTCTCTATGTTTAACCAACACGTATCCATATTGTCCTTCAACCATGCCTCTATTGCTTTCAGCTGTGCTGCCCAATAATAGCATTTAAGATTTGGAAAACCTACTCGGTCATCAGCCTTCATAAGCTACAATGTTTTATATTTTCTTCTTGGCATTTGCCCTGCCCAAATAAATGTAGAAATCTCCAACTTGACAAATACACTCTTGGGAATTTCTACAGGTAACATTTGAAAAAGGTAGAGGAGTCTGGGTAATATATTCATTTGTATACTTTCAATACGGCCTATAAAAGATAAGGGAGTTTCTGACCATCTTTGTAGGTTGCTATGAATACATGTAATTAGTTTGGGGTAGTTTACTTCATATTAATCCTGTAGTAAAGGAGGAATATGTATTCTTGGGAATTTCTACAGGTAACATTTGAAAAAGGTAGAGGAGTCTGGGTAATATATTCATTTGTATACTTTCAATACGGCCTATAAAAGATAAGGGAGTTTCTGACCATCTTTGTAGGTTGCTATGAATACATGTAATTAGTTTGGGGTAGTTTACTTCATATTAATCCTGTAGTAAAGGAGGAATATGTATCCCTAAATATTTAATGCCCTCTTTGGGCCATCTGAAACCACTCCGTCTTATCACCCTTTTAGAAATTTAATTTGTAATATCTAATGCCTCAGTTTTGTCCATGTTTACTCTATAGCCCGAATACCGTCCAAAGTTTGAAACAAGTTCTTTGAGTTGGGGTATTGTCAATTGGGATTTGGACAAATATAGTAGGACATCATCCACATATAACGCAATTTTATGCTCTTCTTCACCTATGTTAATAGCTTTTATAACCACACTTTCTCTTATAAGCTGGGCATGAGGTTGTATACTTATAGCAAATAGTAATGGGGATAGTGCACAGCCTTGTCTACATACTCGCTCCAACCCAAAAGCCCTTGATTTATGTCCGTTAACTTTAGTTGAGGCTTGTCGATTGGAGAACAAGGTATGTACCCATTTAAGAAAAGTAGGTCCAAAATTACATTTCTGCATAATATGAAACAGAAGTTGCCAGGACACCCTATCAAATGCATTATTTGCATCCAATGATATAATCACAGCCTCTTCCCCTTTTATTAATGAATAATTAATTATATTTCATAATCTTGGTATATTGTCACCACATTGGTAGCTTTCTTGACTGTGCATACTGTATGGGCATGAGCCCTGCCACAATAGTTACAAATGGGGAGAAACTTGCATTACTGTCTGACGCATCTTCCTCTTATGAAATTTCCGCAAACCTGCTGCTGGTTGTTGGAGAATTAGATAGATCCTCCCCTAGATTCCGATATTGGATTTGTGGTTGCAGAATGGGGGACGTAGCTGGTAGATTTGACTTGCATCGGTTCTGGGCAGGGTTTTATATCGGGATTAATTTGGGGGCATGAGATGGTTGCGTGAGCTACTGACATGCTGTCAGGAAGATGGACTGTCTGTATTGTATTTTGGTCCCCATGACCTAGTTTTCCCTCGTGTGTTGTATGCACATATTTGGTTTCCTTCCTGTTCCTGTTCCTATTGTGTTTTATTGAGTTCAGGTGTGTCTCGTCATTCCCTCGTTTAGTTGAGTACTTTAGCCCTGTGTGTTCCCATGTCTTGCATCCAGTGTTAATTGTCATTTGATGCTATGTGTGTCTCCTGCATGCCCTGTGTTCCCTGGAATTTTGGATTATTAAAGTCTCTAATTTTTGTATTATCTCTACGTCTCCTCGCTCCTCACAGTAGCAGTGTGACACCTGCAGACTGCGCACAATATATTCTGGCAACTAATAAATACTCTATTGTTGAGATCAGAGTCCAGTGCGCCCATATAGGGCACTGATTCCACTGAGAAACACGTACCGCACATTTGGCTGAAAATCATTTATGATATGTGTAAAAATGGGTTCCACCGTTAGACAGCGAGAGTTCCGCGATTATCGCCAGGTAATCATTCAGTTTGCGAAAAACCAAACAAACTATTTCCGTATTGCGGCCAAATGCTATAGTGAATTCTGAAAATGAGAGGGGGCGGGATGAATTGGGATTTGGATTTTTTTGTGTTACTGAGAAATCTCCGCAATCTATTTGCCGATGAGATTCGGTGGGAAGTAGCAGAGAGAGGAGAGAGGAGAGATGAGAGATGTCCGTACTTGCGAGAATGTAAGACTTGATGGTATTAGGTACAGGGGGTGGTTCCAGAGCTGCGGCATTCGGTGGGGTAGGTAGCGGGACTGCTGTGAATAAAGTGTACTGAGATTTAGATTGGAGAGAGGGGTTAGAAGGAAGATAAGGAGGAACCGTAACCATTTGCGGAGGCAGCCTCACACACAGACTGGCCCCTGGTGCTTGGTGAAGCACGTAGGAAGAGGTAGAAGGAAATGAGGGAGGAGGCGGCAAGTAAGTTTGCGTTGTTGGCTGATGATGTCCTGCTCAGATGTCTGCAGAAGGGGCTGCTGGCCATTGATAGGGAGAAGGAGTATAGGAAGGGTAGTAGTAAGGTGGCTGAGCTTGAGCGGCTAGCGGAGGCAGCCTCATGCTAGCATCTGCTGCCAGAGGTAGAAGGAAGGGAATGGGAAGGATAGGAGGTTGGTAAGCCACACCAGCAGGCGATGCTGCGTGCGGCGCGGTAGTTGAAGGTGCCACAGTGATTGGTTGAGAAGAGGAGGGAGGCAGTGCAGTGTGAGGCGCGGCCCAGGCTTGCTGACGGCCTGCTGCGTCTTGACGCTCGAGGGGAGACCGAATGTGATCTGGAAGAAGACAAAGTTATAGAGACATGATAACTTTTTGTCTTACCGGCTTTAGTTACCTTTCTGGAGGTGGGCGAATTACTATTTTCCAGAGAAACGTACTGTAAAGATCATAAAGTCGGGCTTTACTCATTTTCAGAGAGAACTTAACTTCTGAGTTTGACAGCGCTTGTCTCAATCCCGCGACAGTCCATTTCCCAATGGGAGGGATGTGTTGGGATGGTGAAGCTGAGGCTTATGAAGATGTTGCAGATTGCAATGACTGTCTTGATGGTGGAGGTGAACGGAGTCTTTGTGGATGAGGAGTGCGAGTAGCTGGCCTTGTGGGCCTCCGCCCGTGCGCCAAGGCCTGGGGCTGAGGCCAAGGAGGACGCGCCTTGGAGCCGGCAGAAGGAGGTGCCTTTGAGCCGGAGGCTTGAGAAGGAGGTGCTTTTGAGCCGGAGGCTTGAGAAAGAGGTGCCTTAGAGCGGGTGGCTTGCGGTGGAGCGTCCAGCTCGTTGTCAGACAGGACGAGTTCGGATATTTTTTGGTAGTCGAATGAAGCTGGCTGCCGAAAAACTGTTGTAGAAAAGAGGTAAGTATGCTATATATATATATACTCGTAGGATAGAGGTAAGTATGCTGCATATATACTGTATATACACATATTGTGCTAGTTAGGATGATTAGCTAAACGGGTTACACCTGTGCCAAATTGGCTGATTATCTGATCATGCTCCTCCCGAACCTTGTTAATAAAACATAATTTTTTTTTTAATTAATGTAATTGATGATAGATTATAAAGGTTAGTAAACCAGGGCATGGAAGTTTAAAGCAAAGCTAACACTCAGTACTCAGTCTCTCATCTGATCAGGTCATTGCTCAAATGAAATAATCCCACTGGTGTAAATGAGGTGCAGGGCAGATCAGTGAGGTGAGTGTGTTTTATATGTTCTGCAGCGGTGTGTGACATACTGACTCTGACCCTGTGTGCTTATGCTGGAGTGGAGCAGACTGGATCGATAACACATTAATAGCCATGGCTCTTGTTTCCAACTGCACTACCTTTAAATTCTCATTCTCTTTCTGTCTCTCTCATTTCTTTTTTTACTGGCATTCTTCATCTAATTTTAACTTTCTCTCTCACACACACATGTAACACATGTATAATGTTACAAACAGAGCTAGGTAGATTACTTAGAAATTGTAATCCATTATTGATTCCAAATCACATGACAAAAATTGTAGTTAGTAACGTAATCCATTTCATTACACATTTTAGGTAATGTAATCAGACTGCTTTTTGATTACTTTTAAATTTTGACCTAAGTCACTTATCACATTGATTTAAATAGGATAATCCTGCACTATATTGACATAAAAACACAAAGACTAAGAAAATATATTCCATTTGTTGTCATTAACATCATGAAGTGCATTAAACATTACATTGCATCAAGGTTTCCCAAACTGGGGTTTGTGAGTTTAATGAAAGGCTAATAATGAAATAAACCATGTACAATGTAAGGTCACACTTTATATTAGGTGGCCTTAACTACTATGTACTTTCATCAAAAAATAAGTACAATGTACTTATTGTGGTCATATTGTATTCCAAAACACTTTTGCTGCTATTGAGGTGGGATATGGGTAAGGTTAGGGACAGGTTTGGTGGTATGGGTAGGTTTAAAGGTGGGTTAAGGTGTAAGGGATGGGTCAACAGTGTAATTATAAACGTAATTACAGAAATTAATTACAGATGTAACTACATATAGGTATTTTAAAATATATATAAGTACAATGTAAAAAACATGTATGTACACAATAAGTGCATTGTATCAAATGATTCATTTAAATGTAAGTACACATTAGTTAAGGCCTAATAAAATTTAATTTAATATAAGGCCTAATATAAATATAAATTTAGTTAATATAAAGTGCGACCAAGTGTAAAATTAAAATAAGTCATTTAAAAATAACATCAATCAAAATAAAATTATTTATTTGTTGCATGTCATGTGACCATTAACCAACAGAGAACCATGAACATGCATATGTGATACTTAATTATTAAAATATTTTAGTGCTGGGCAACAATTCACATTTTTAATCGCGATTAATCGCATGATTTTTCTGCGATTAATCGCATTATTATGCACAAAAATCAATAATGAATTCAAAAGTAGTGCATTGCACACTTTTTTATTTAAAGGGGTAATATGATGTTGCTAAAAAAGAACATTATTTTGTGCATTTGGTGTAGTGAAATGTGTTTATGCGGTTTAAGGTTTAAAAAACACATTATTTTCCACATACTGTACATTATTGTTTCTCCTCTATGCCTTTCTGAAACGCGTCGATTTTTACAAATCTCATCTTTCTGAAAAGTGAGGTGTGCTCTGATTGGCCAGCTATCTAGTGCATTGTGATTGGACAAATTCCTCAAGTGTGTGACGGAAATGTTACGCCCCTTACCATACTGTGATGCCGTGTACCGGCACGACTTGTTTCTCCTCTATGCCTTTCTGAAACGCGTCGATTTTTACAAATCTCATCTTTCTGAAAAGTGAGGTGTGCTCTGATTGGCCAGCTATCTAGTGCATTGTGATTGGACAAATTCCTCAAGTGTGTGACGGAAATGTTACGCCCCTTACCATACTGTGATGCCGTGTACCGGCACGACGAGACAAAACCAGTAAAACCCATTATAAACAAGACATTTGTTGCATCCAGTGGGGACATAATTACTGATTATAATGAGTTATACTATCTTTTTATGCATTGCGTTGCCTCGCGCCGCCTAAGCATAAAACCATGTCTGCAGTTGTGATCGGAGAAACAACAAACAACAAACAACAAGCGCTACTCTACACTGCTCAAAACTCATGTTTGAATCATCAGTGGCAAATCCTTTAAATATGAAAACATACTTACAGGCTGTGAGTCAGCATTATTTGTCAGCATCATAGACTGTGGTCAGCATGCGTGCCGAAGGGGAAACAGGGGAACTGAATTCACCGGTATTGTAGGCTACTCTCCCAGGAATCAGTCCTCGTCCTCCATAAAATGGAACAGAGTTGTAAATACAACTTAACCACTGGTTTCTAGTTGTGTCCTCTTTTGGAAAGCCAAACAAAGTAGTTTCACTTTCACAACGAAACACACAGCATCTCCACGACATGGCGGTGGCGGCAACAATACTACAGCGAGAATCAAAGTTACGCTTTCTTTCTTTGCTTATACATTTGCGCGGTGTTATGCAAATCCTCCCACACAGTGACATAGACATGCGTGGCCGTGTTTAAACGAGGCCTTTTAGGAGGGCGTGGACGAGTCTTAACTTTTATAAGGAATATCTCTTTGGGTTTGAGACTTTAGTCTTTGCAACTTTAGGGATCTTATCTATTCCCGAACAGCTTGTAACACTCTAAAGAGAAAGGAAAACTTGAAATCGCGTCATATGACCTCAGTAAAAAGTACAGCTATATGAACAAAAGTGCAATAACATTTGGTTTGCAAACACTTTAAACAAACAAGGTGCTTTTTTACAGCAGTATTCCTTTTACATAATAGCAGTTAAAATATTTCTTGTAAATCTCAATTTAAAAATGAATGTAATCAAATTAAATATAAAACCAAAGCTATTTGCCACTGCCAGGGCATTAACGTTTTTATAGAAAATATTTTATAATTTGTTATAGAAAAACAAGTTATGCTCAGAATCCAGAGCCTCGATTATAACATTATAACAGACACCTTCGGAGTAGAGTCCTGCACTATTGCGGGACCCACGGGACCCAACGCAACAGAGTGTGGCATGGGACAACACTTGATGGGCGAGTGCAGACAGGTAGAGACCCGTGTGTGTGGGATGCGGGAAGAATAAGGGTGTACTCACACTAGGCAATCTTAACCGTGCAAGGTTCGTTTAGCCGGCTCGGTTGGAAGAGATGGGCCAGAGCACGGTTCAGTTGGGCTCGGGCACGGCACACATGTAGTGTGAGGGCTAACTGCGCCGGAGTGCGGAACTTCTGATACGTGCAACATGATTGCGTTAACATTTCTGAGTGGCAAAAGTAATAGATCTGTAAAGCAATATATTGTGAGAGGGCATTGTGTTACCACGTCCCAAATGACTCAAAATAATAAACCACAAAGTTAACAAAATGATGCACTCCACTGTGCTGAGAGCACTTCTCTGCTGTCCTCATGTGCTATCGGAAACTTCCTATTTCCCACTTATGAAGTCGTGATTACGAGCACGTTTTCTGTTAAAAATAACAGGGAACAGTGGTTTGTGAATGTTGATGCTTAGCCTAAATAATTTTATTGGGAGCGTTCATGTGAGCCAAAGACTATAGAAATTGAATTACAAGTACCTAATTTTTGGAATCTGAAGATATAATCCAGATTACATTTAATCAGTTATTACCCAGCTCTGGTTACAAAAAATTATTATCTTATTATAAAAATTATTATTTCTAATTATTATCTCTTACTTTTAATTTGCTGAGAAATCAAATACACTGCTGGACAATGACAATAACCAATAATTACTATTCTATAATATTCTTCCTAAATTTTTCTAATGACAATTTTATGATTTGTTTATATGCTACAACATAGATATATTTTATAGTATCTATGTCAATTCGCTCTGCATTATTCAGATGCTTTTTCATTACCTGGAGATGTCTTGAAAAACACGCATAAAGCATATATTACAATCGTGTGTTTACTGTCTTCACGTTTCATCAGTCAAAACGTTTCTTTTTATTTAGCTTATCTACAGTAGAGATTGCTTTGGCTACAGTGATAGCTGGATGCCTTTATCCATATTAGGAATTTCCTGTACGTCATAAGTTATTACTTTTATGAGGATGTTTTAGACATTCTGCAGGAGAGCGCCTTCCGGCTTCGAGTATGAATGAAACATACACTGCATGATTGTTTACGTCTCAGTCCTGACTGCATCACTGTCTTTACTGGATGTTTTTAGGGAATCTTTGCCTTCATTCACATGTGAATGGATTGGACACTTTGAAATCTGAGATTATCATGCTGACAAATTGGACAAAAGCTGCATAAACTGTAACATAAAAATGCTCAACATATTAACTAACATGTGAAGCAACTAGTCATCTGACGGGAAGGTAAAAATGCAGCGCATGCATCAGAACTCAAACACTGGGACTCTGTGATAATCTCACCAAGGCACAAGTGTTAAACTTTAATCACAATGTCACATTGCATATAAGCTGAAGAGGACAGATCGCCACCTCTTAGTCATGGCTGAGGGCCTCTACACGCGAGTCATTCTCTGGGACGAGATTGATGATGACAAGCCTTAACAGAATAACACAAGGACAGATCTGTTGTTGGAAACTAGTTGCATGGCAATTCCTGAGGCAACAGACTAACATGGCAGTTAAACTCATAGCTATAAAAGTATAATCTTAGATCTTGAGGCCTCAGGTGAGGTGATGAAGATTTGAAATTTTTTAAAGATTCATGTCTCATGTTGTTCCAAACCAGTATGATTTCTTTTTTCAAGGAAAGAAAGTCAAAGTGGGTAGTGAACACTGAAAATGGGGTGGCAAAAATTATATATATATATATATATATATATAATGCTTATCCAATATGTTCAGCTGAAAGGAGACAAACTCAAAGATACAATGAAACAAACAAATAAATACAGTTTTAATTTATATTTATATGCAGTATTAAATTATTAAATTGATCAAAAGTGCCAGTAAAGACACTTGATTTCTATTCCAAATAAATACTGTTTCTTAAAAAAAATAAATAAATAAATAAAATATTCGAAAGCTTGGAATCAGTAAGATTTTTTGTATTAATCAAAGACGTAAAATAAAATAAAATAAAATTAAATAAATAAATAAATAAATAACTAAATAAAATAAATAAAATTAAATAAAATTAAATAAAATTAAATAAAATTAAATATTTAAAAGTTTGGGGGTCAGTAAGATTTAAAAAAAATATATTAATACTTTTATTCACCAAAAATATATCAAATTGATCAAAAGTGCCAGTAAAGACACTTAATTTCCATTTCAAATAAATGCTGTTTCTTAAAAAAATAAAAATTAAATAAAATCAGTTTGGTCAAGATTTGAGATTAGTTAGAGTATGGCATTTTTAAAAACTGTCTACATTTTTTTAACAGGTATGTTGAAATCAAAACACCACAGCAAATCCATCTCTCTCACGTTTAATCCAGATTCAGTCCACACCACTGATCCGTGTGTTAACTATGAGAACATGCTTACTGAACCGAAAACTCCACTTCACTCTGTATTTACCGCAGCGGTCAGAGCTCAATTAAACAAGCTGACCTGTTCATGAAGACATCATCACTGACCGGAGCAGTGTACAATGACTCAATGTCTGTGCTTTATGAAGCAGGAAAGCTTTGGAAGTGTTTACCTTCACACTCTCAAATTGATCTGACTTACGTTGACCTTATCATCACCTGCAATCATTCTCAGCCCTGAGTGGTAATATGCCTCATGCCCGGCCCTGGTTTGTTTTCACAGACAAATCACCGCACTTCTGACTTACCACTGCTGGTGAATGTGTGTGTGTGTGTGAGTGAGTGTGTGTGTGTGCGGTCATGCCTGTCAGTAGAATTGGATGGTCCCATGGTGAAGGCTGTACTTCCCGTGATGGATGTGTTTCTACCACACCAAGAGTCTTAATTTCTGATCAGTCCTAACAGAGTTGAAACCGCAGGTCTTTATATTATGCTGAGAGAGCGGGTCAAGGCTGTCTGCTCATGCTGTGGCGTATATTACTGCACACTAAAGCTTTTTATTATTATTTTTTTTACTGTGCTCTGGCAACAGTATAGGACTTACTATTACTATTTTAGACTTTATGCTTTTAGTGGCGCAACAGTGATGCACAAAAGTATTTGGACATTTTAGCCACACAAAATGTATGAAATGTTATTTCACTGCATTATATAACAAGATCTCAAACCTAATGGCTCGGTTTTTAAAACCTAGGTTTTATATTTTTAAATTTTTTTTATTTTTAATTTTTAATTAAAATTGTTATTTAATCTATTATATATTTGTTTTAAAATATTCGAATTTTTTCAGTTCTAAAATAAATAGTTCCCCCACTCCAAATGAGTTAACTTAAATTAAATATAAACAAGATATGAAACCAAACAAGATATAAGATTTATTTAATTATTTGTTTATTTATTTGACTACATTTGCTATATTAATTCATTTTTATTTACATTTTAGTTTAAATTATTTATTATAATTATTATTATTATTTTTAAAAATGATAATTTATTACTAGTTTTATTTTTAGATCCAAGTTGCCACTCTGAATTCAACTAAATACAGTTAACTTCATTAAATCTAATTAAATATCAACCAATATATCAAATTAAGTGACATGTATTATATTTTTACTGTTTTTTTATTATATTTATTTATTTAATTTACATTTTAGTTTAAATTATTAATTATACTTATTTTATTGTTTTAAATTCCAAAATAATTCCCACTCTAAATTCAACTAATTCCAGTAAATTAAATTAAATTTTAATTAAATGAAATATCAAACAAGACATCAAACCTAATAGCATGTGTTTATTTCTTCTGTTTTTATTATATGAATTCATTGTTATTTACATGTTAATTTACATTATTTATCATAATTATAATAAATATAAAATAGTTCCCACTCTAAATTAAAAAAAATCCAGTTAATGTTTAAATTAATAAAAATTCCAATTAATTCCAACTATATCACTTGGTGGAAAAGAAAAAGCTTATTCTCATTATTCAGTATCACCAATCATTTAATCACAGTTGCTCCCATGAGCCGCTCCAGGCTAAGAATTACAGCGATTTTTTTACCATGGTTTAATACCCATACTAAAGCTACAAAAATAAAGGTTCTTTATTTGCACCTATGGTTCAATGATGAATGTATTTGCGGTGTACAAATAGACTCTTGATATCATTAAATTATTCTTCACACACACCAAGACGAAATGGTTCTTTGAGCCAAGAATAGTTCACTGAAAGGTTCTTTGGGGAACCAGAAGTTCTTCTATGACATAGTTGTGAAAAACCCCTTTTGGAACCTTTTGAAGTGTCATACTTTTAAAGTACCTAAAAATGACTCTAAAAAGTAAAGTTAGTTCTGACAGAGAGAGAGAGAGACTCATTCAGAAAATCATGTTTAAGTGTCCAAATACTTTATGGAGCCACTGTACACTGGGTAAAATATGGACAAACCCAGCAATTAGGTTGTTTTCAATCAACAATTTGTCAGGGTTTTGGGTAGAGGATGGGGCGAGGACTCAGTACTGCAGAGAATGGGCTTTTATTAATAATAAAAATAAACAAAACAGCAACAAAAACTACCCCGTGGGGGAAAAACAGGCTGTCGGTGCACAATGGAAATGTTTGGGCAGGAGATGAAATCACTGAGTGTCATTTATAATGATGGTATAGTAGTTACACAGAAGAAAGAGGGGAGGTGGAAAATAATAAAAAGTAATTACGCAGTGGTTGATATGTCAAGATTTTGGAGCTCAGTTAAACCATTTCAAAATAAAAATAATCTCCACCTCTCAGGCATTTAAGACAAGCTATTAGCCGAAAGTGTTGGTAAAAGAGATTTTCTGTTCTTGATAAATGGCCACAAAAAATATGAAACCAATGAGAGAAGTTTACAGATAAATACAAATGGAAATGTTGTCTAAGCCTGCGATTAAATCTTTTTTTTTTCATTCATTTATTTTTAAAGAATTGTTTGTGAGACTGCATGATGAAACCCACAAACACCTGTACATCATTATTGTTACTGGTTTTGTATATGTGTAGATGATCAACATTCTAGTGACAATGGATTTATTTAATTAGGTTTATTTTAATTTATTTTTAATAATCAAAACATTTTTATTCGGTTTATTCAATCATTGTACAGCCAAATTATACACACTCACTGTATCCTTTTTATTCAGTATTTTTATACAAAAGCAACATGTTTGGTCAGTATAATTGTGACATATTTTGTACATCTCCATTATGGACAATTTTTGCTTACTCTGCTTCAGAGAAATAAAATGTAACGGGTTTCCCCGTGTGATAAACACATCTTTACTGACCTAATCCATTTTTTCTTTCTCTTTATCAAGAGCTAAATCTTAACAGTTTGATTGTGATTATATTTTATGTGTGAATAGTTTCATGACTTTGAATTCATTTTGCTGGATGCTGACACATGTTGCTAGTTACCAAAAAATACAAATTCTGTCATTTATTCACCCTCAAGTCAATTCAAACCTGTATGACTTTATATCTTCTGTGGAATTTGAGATAATTTTAGAAATGTTTCAGGGTTGTTTTTGTCTCCATAAAATGGAAACAATTTGGCACCAGAAGTGTTTGGTTACTAACATTCTTCAGAATAACTTATGTTTCACCAAAGAAAGGTTTGGAACAACATGAGATTGAGTAAATGATGACCGCTTTAATTTTGGGGTAACTGTCACTTCAATTCTTTTACTAATAGTATTTAATAAAAGCAGCACTTCCAGTCTTCCAGTTTGAAATAATCCACATGTATGTGCATTAGTGGTGGGAATTTTTCAGTGATTCTTTCTGCAAGTTTCCTCATTATGCCAGTCATTGAATCATTCACTAAACCAATTCCTTCAAAATGTTCTTAAAGGAATGTGCGTTGCTCATGGTGTGCAAAGGTTGAAGTTCTGTTTGTTTTGTATTACTTATTTTATTCTGTATAATTTTGTCGAAGTCAAGTCACTTTTATTTGTGTAGCGCTTTATGCAATGAAGATTGTGTCAAAGCAGCTTTACAGCGTCAAACAGGAAAATAGTTTGTCAATAATGCAAGAAGACAATAAGAGTTGTTTTTTTCAAGCCAAAGTCAGTTCATTGATGATTCAGTGATGTCATCATCCAGTTCAGCTCTCTTCCAATAGTGTCTGTGCAATAGAGTCTTGAACTGATGTTTAAAAGACCACACTCACAATTGTGCTGTTATGAATTTCAGCACTACAGATTACTTGCAGCCTACCACAGCATTACTCGTGTAATTTCACGATTTCTCTTTCTTTCTTTCAAGTCATTTTTTAATCGAAATTTCTTTATATGGAAGTAGGCCTACTTACCACTATCTTAAAGGGTTAGTTCTCCCAAAAATGAAAATTAGGCTGCGTTTTACTCACCCCCAAGGCATCCTAGGTGTATATGACTTTCTTCTTTCAGACGAATCCAGTTGGAGTTATATAAAAAATTGTCTTTGATCTTTCAAGCTGTTTAATGCCACTCAGCGGGTGTTGCATTGCTTCAGTCCAAAATAACTTAAATAAAAATCGCCCATCCATTAAAAAAAGTGTCTCACACGGCTCCGGGGGTGAACAAAGGCCTTCTGTAGCGAATCAATGTGTTTTTGTAAGAAAAATATCCATATTCAAAACGTAATAATCACTTTAATGTAGCTTGCGCCAACAGTTGTACACGGAAGCAGTTCCGGGGGAATGACGTATGAGGTCAGCGTTGCGCATGAGTCTCGTGAAAACGTCTCCGGTTACTGTCGTAACCTTGGTTCCCTGAGAGACGGGAACGAGACATGGTGTTAACGCCTTGGGGACTCCCTTCCTTCCTGACCTACCTGAAATCTTATTGCACTCACTCACTGGCCAATGCCAGCCAAGACGGCGAATAGGGACGGGGCTTTTTCTGCTTTTTCTGCAATAACTTCAGAAAAAACTGAAGTCATTGAATTTGGAAACAAAGATGAAGTTCTCAAGGTGAATGCATACCTTGACTCTAGGGGTCAAACAACTAAAAATCAAGTCAAGAATCTTGGTGTGATTCTGGAGACAAACCTTAGTTTCAGTAGTCATGTCAAAGCTGTAACTAAATCAGCATACTATCATCTCAAAAACATTGCAAGAATTAGATGGTTTGTTTCCAGTCAAGACTTGGAGAAACTTGTTCATGCCTTTATCACCAGCAGGGGGACTATTGTAATGGTCTCCTCACCGGCCTTCCCAAGAAGACCACTAGACAGCTGCAGCCCTTCCAGAACGCTGCTGCCAGGATTCTGACTAGAACCAGAAAATCTGAGCATATCACCAGTCCTCAGGTCTTAACACTGGCTTCCAGTTATATTTAAGATTGATTTTAAAGTACTTTTACTCGTTTATAAATCACTCAATGGCCTAAGACCTAAATACATTGCAGATATGCTCACTGAATATAAACATAACAGACCAGTCAGATCATTAGGATCGAGTCAGTTAGAAATACCAAGGGTTCACACAAAACATGGGAGTCCGCTTTTGGCTATTTTGCCGCCCGCAGTTGGAACCAGCTTCCAGAAGAGATCA
>NW_015506320.1:205608-206055 GCF_001515645.1 Sinocyclocheilus grahami | reverse complement strand
TCCACTTATCAGCCTGACACTGTAACGCCAATAAAAGAACAGAGGTGAGAAGCGAGAGACAGGTGAACTCTAGTCAACAGTACTTCAGCTGACACCAGAGACTCCTCACATCTGCGGTGAAGAACAAGGTTTTTATATATAGCTATCATTACTGCAGCGTAACGTCCCTCTAGAGCCATGAGCTCAGCTTGTCACACAGCCTCAGAAAGTAATACTGTAATCCACAAAATCATAAATGTTTACATCCACAGGAGGACGAATAGATCTTTATGTTTACTGGGATCTCAGTATTATTGGCTTTCAAATCGGAACTCGAACTGACCCAAAAACCAAGGGTTTATCCTGAAGCGGATGCTTAATAATGAGAAATGAGAATAATGAGAAAGAACCAAACTGCCTGTCACAGCTATGCTGATGATACCCAGATTTACCTAGCCTCATCTCCAA
>NW_015506320.1:203500-203968 GCF_001515645.1 Sinocyclocheilus grahami | reverse complement strand
GGCAGGGATCCCAGACCAATACAATTAGTTTGCCTCCTCTATTTTAAAACCCACGAGCCGCCACTGCTTTGAATTACCATTGTGTACCAAATGTGCTATATAAATAAACTTGCCTTGCCTTATTCCCTGGAAATACATAGCCGGTGGAAGTTTAGGGTTTTCAGCATAAACAACACCTGATTGCCTGTCATCTGTCTGCCTGTAGACTTCACGCAGGTGAGAAAAGGCTCAAAAATAGCAGGTGGAAATCATTTCTCACTTGCACAACTTTTAAACGGTGAGATCTCTGTTGAGTATGTCTCTGTGTTATTTTCTGTTATGGGAAAGATGATCCAGAGACACTTTCTGACTTCAATTTACAGCTCTACCGTAATCAGACCTTCTCCATCGCATGCTTTATGACAGCCACAGAAACTGTTGAATGAAATAGATTGTTACTCTAGAGGTGTTTGTGTATGTGTGATGTAG
>NW_015506320.1:201084-202343 GCF_001515645.1 Sinocyclocheilus grahami | reverse complement strand
TCGCAGACGATTTTATTGCGCGATTATGAAATCGAAGAAATCGTTAGCGATAATTACTGCTGTTTGCATAGCTTCTCAGTGAACTACGGCTCTGTGAAGTAAATGCTGCTTCATCTGAAAGCATGTGAAAATACCACATTTAATAACATATTTTTACTCCAAACTCACTTCATAATGTCAGTCGAGTGTTTGAAAAAATCCTTCTGTGAGATGATGTGGCTTCTTACACAGAATAAGGCACGCAACATATTTCATAGTATTTAAACAGTAATAAAGGCATTGCATTATAAATATACTTTATTTTCAAGAAAATTATAATAATAAGAACTCGTAAACCATATATTGCCGTAGTCGTGTGTTTATTAGTCACGTTGAATCAATGAAAGCAGTTGAATCTTCAGTTTATTCAGCTGCAGTGATAGGTGATAGGTATTTGGAGTTTCAGCGCGAGAGCGCCCTCTGGCCTTTGGATGGAGATTTACTGCTGATCACAGAACCGTGCTTCACTGAAAGATACGCATGACAATCGCAGCTTCTGTCGAATCGCGATCTCGATTCCATTCCGATTTATCGTGCAGCCCTACTGTGAGGCATATGGCAAACTATTGAAAGTTGAAGACATTTCAACCCTGATAAACCCACATGCCATGGAGGCATATAAACACACATATTCTCTGTTTAATTACTCTGTTATCACTGCTGGTGTCTATTAAAGGTCATTCTGCCTCCTCACACTACAATACAAACAAAATCCAAATTAATGAGACCTTTGTGTATAATATTTAGTCCTCTGCTGTGCCTGGTAAAAGCGTCTTTATTTTGATGTGATGCTGCAGGGGTTCTCTGCGTGCTTGTTTAATTGATTGTCTTGTTTGGGTTTTTGGACAGCTGGAAGTCCTGAAGGCACTCAAGCGTCTGTGTGCTGTGAGAAAACTATCGTCACCCTCTGCTTTTATCTGGGTTTACAAAGGCCCCACTTAGATCTGTTATTGACAACCAACTCGAGTGACGCAATCAAAACAAAGCTATGTTTAGCTATATTTCTCAGTACCGTTGAAGTTGTTTAATCATGCCATTTCTCAATAATTAAGCAATCATGACACATGCTTTACGGCTTAGTGTCCACATCTTGAATGATGTTCTTTTCAAGGAATCAAATATGGCTGCGTTTTCCAAAAGTATTGTAAGCCAAAGTAGATCGTAAAGACAATTGGTGCTTACCATGAGACTTTCTTTAGAGGCACAGCCCAGGTTAGCAA
>NW_015506320.1:195303-201074 GCF_001515645.1 Sinocyclocheilus grahami | reverse complement strand
AACTATCGTCACCCTCTGCTTTTATCTGGGTTTACAAAGGCCCCATTTAGATCTGTTATTGACAACCGACTCGAGTGACGCAATCAAAACAAAGCTATGTTTAGCTATATTTCTCAGTACCGTTGAAGTTGTTTAATCATGCCATTTCTCAATAATTAAGCAATCATGACACATGCTTTACGGCTTAGTGTCCACTTCACAAATGTTAGTTCTTTTCAAGGAATCAAATATGGCTGCGTTTTCCAAAAGTATTGTAAGCCAAAGTAGATCGTAAAGACAATTGATGCTTACCATGAGACTTTCTTTAGAGGCACAGCCCAGGTTAGCAAAACTGAATCGGTCTGCAACTGAGTTTGATTCATTTGGTTGGCTCACTTGAACACGGAATCATTTAGCTCAATTTCTCACAGGATACTTTAGAACACAGTGAACAAAAAAGAGATGCTATTAAAGCAATAGATAAAATGAATATTTACGTACACTTGCATGCTAGTTGTAAATTATACTGCAGTTAAAGACATTTCCATAAAAACAGTGAAAGCAGACATTAGAGTGTAGGATAACAATGGCTTTGCCATGTACCATGTTTTTTTTTTTTTAGTCGCAGTAGTAATGTTTACCATATTTTAATAGTTTTTATTACAATATATAAGCTATTTTAAGTTCCTGTTCAGTGTTATTTTAGTATTATTTATATATAATATAGTTTTTCTTACTATTTTGAATTAGCTTTTATTTTTATATTTTTAGTTTTCATTGTAAGTTGTACTTTTCGGTAAATTTGTTATGTGCTTTAGTCGTTTTTATTAGTTTTTGTTTGTTTTAAAATGACTACAGTTTTTTTTATAGATTTTATTTTTATTCAATTTATGTATTTATTCAGTCATTCACATAATAATTTTAATCCTACAATTTTAGTGCTACAGTTTTTAGTACTACAGTTCATTTTTGTTTAGCATAAGGTTTGTAAAATATTAATATTTTAATTGATTTTTATTTAATGCATGTTATAATTTATTTCAGCTTGATTTCAATTAACAAAATGATTTATTTGTTACTTTTGCCATGTAGTTTGTGTAGTTGGTTGCTTTTTTCTAATGGCTAATATTCAGCTCATTTAATTTTTCTTAATATTAGTTAGTACTAGATACATTTTTTTAATAGCGTGCCCAACGGTGACAAAGTGTACAGAGCTAACTAGCATTTTGAATGATTGCATCATTCAAGCCACATTCAGAATGTGACAGCATTGTATTTTTAGTTCAGCTAAACGCTAACATCACATCAACATGCAGCACAACACTCACAAAGTAAATGATGTATGTAGTCACAAAATCAAAGACCCTCATCACAAGTGGTCACAAGAGACAAATTTGAGATGCAAGTTACTACAGCAGCAATCTGTCCCGGCTGTCCACTTGTGACTGGATCACTGAGACGGATGTTAATTTAATCCATAAACAGGCCCAAATAAATTAAATTTAGTGCTTCCTTATTTTTCCTTATATGGGAACGTATTTTATGCATATTCTTTGTGAGGGGTTTTGGAAATATATCTTAAGGATTTATTTTACAGTCATATCCATTTTAAAACAGATTTCCATTTGGCCACTTGAGAACCCACTTGCATCTGTATTAACAAAAAGATGGAAGAACCCTCAAACCATAATTGTGTTCTGCATGCCGCCAACTCCACAGGCTACACTGGTGCATTTCAAAGAGCAGAATAATGTCATTTTCTGTAACATGATGTGGAGGCAAAGAAGTCCGACACAGTGGGATTAGTGATGACATGCCCCAGAAAGGTTTTTATTTCCAACAGAAATATGAATTAAAAAGTTGATGCACAGAAGAAAAGCGCCCTGGGGTGTTTAAATCTATGGGGGTACCAAGAAAAAGAGTCATGATGTCTTCTAATAAATCTGCCTTTTTTGTGTTTCGGGGCTGTGCGCAGCCGAGCAACTGCCATTGAGATGGATGGGAAAGCTGACAGATCGCTTTATCCAGGTATATTAGACCTTCTTGGTAGGCTGCAGGTGAGCTCATCACACACAGACAGACAGCAAAATGTTCCTCATGTGCACCTTTTCTCTGACTGGACTGATGATCACTGGAAAGAGGAGTTTTTTTCCATTTCAAGAGCTTTATATTGCAGTATTATCTAATAGGGCTAAAAATTGCAGATGGTCCACTGTACTGATATAATTATAGGAGCTGTTATACCTTCTAACAATTATTGTGAATCATAAAATATAGTTATACTATTATATTAAAATGCAGTTATTATTCTTGATGTAACGAAAACATAACATTTAATTTAAAAAGTGTGTAAAAAAAGTAAAATAATATTTAAAAATACCATAATTAAAAATTAAAAAATATAAATGTAAAATAATTTTAGTATGCTTTATATATTACAGTTTAATTAATAGTTTTCTAGTAATTTTGTTATGTGTTTTTTTTAATAAATATTACTATTTAGGTTTAATTTATTTTTTATTTCAGTTTTAGCTCAGCTGTGAATGAGAAATTTGAAAATGATAAATATTATATTATAATTCAAAAGTTTCTGTAAGATTTCTGTAAGTTTTTGTTTATGCTCACTAAGGCTGCATTTATTTACAAGACGGCATCCATTTATATACAGTAAAGTGATATTGTGAAATTTTATTGCAATTTTAAAATAACTTTTAAAATGTAATTTATTCCTGTGATAAATTAATATGCTGATTTATATGAATGAAACACTTGTGCTGCTTAATATTTTTGTGGGACCTTTGTTACATTTTTCCCCCCAGGAATCTTTGATGAATAAAACATTTTTTAACTTTTTGAACATCATTTATTTGAAATAGAAATCTTTTGTAACAATATGGATAACTGTACTGTCACTGTTGATAAATTCAATTAATCTTTGGTGAATAAAAGTATTAATTTCTTAAAAAAAACAAAAAAAACAATCAGCCCCAAAATTTTAATTGGTTTATTATATTATATTAATTATATTATATTATATTTAGTGCTGTCAAATGATTAATCGCGATTAATCGCATCCAAAATAAAAGTTTTTTATTTACATAATATATCTGTATATTATTTATTATGTATATATAAATACACACATACAGTATATATTTTGAAAATACTTACATCTATTTACATGTATATATTTATATTCATATAATTTATATTATATATAAATATATTTAATATATAAACATAGCATATTTTTCTTAAACATATACTGTACATGCATGGGTGTGTATTTATATATACATAATAAATGTACACAGTACACACACATATACTATGTAAACAAAAACTTTTATTTTGGATGCGATTAATCATGATTAATCGTTTGACAGCACTAATTATATTATTATTTTTCATTCACATTTCATTGCAATTCCTGCCTTAGAGATGATAGCGATAAGCCTGAGAGATTGCATGTGCTTTGTGATTTTAGTTGTAGCCTTGTCTGACTTCTGGAAAAATCCAATGGGAATCAAGGCAGGTTGTCGGCATTCTGTGTGCGTACACAAGCGTGGATTCGGCTCAGACTGTAAATCAATTAACAGGAGACAAAGGCTTGCTGTCTGATGCTGTGATGAAACGTTCATGCAAAGATGCCCATGGCCTGTAGGAGCGCTTTGCCAAATGAACTCCATTAAAATTTCTAAATGGTTTTTCAGGGTGCGCAGTGAAGCCTGCTCCCAGGTTTTTACATAAAACAGGTAGTTATGAGAGAGTTATGAAAACAAAAGAGGTAAACAATGAGCTGTTACATCCCATGAGTGCCCTGATCACAGATGCCTCGAGGAAGTATGGAGAAACGCAGGCTCCCTGCAGGACTCGCATTCTCTCTTGCGCTCTCCCCAGGTCTCTGTCTCTCAGACACACTCATACACAAACACAGTGGTTCAGGCAGACACCTGCTGCTAGTTTTCTAGCTGACTGCGCTCAGAGTCTGTCGAGGCATACATCTGGTGGGGAAGTGGGCCGCTGTGCTCTACGGAGCTCAGCAATGTGATAATTTGCAATCTTGAGCTCGGCTACATTCTACAGGGCATCGGGGCTCTAATGAAATCACAGGTCTACAGTGAAAACAGGGCCCAAAAGAGGATGTAAATGGCTCCTATCATGCATATCAGTAATTCTGAAGACAGCTGTAATGTTCTTTTTGGTCACACGGGTCACAGGCTCTGCCATTCACTATAAAGTTCTATTAGCTTAACCATTTTTGATGTTAAAAAAACTTTTTAAAAATCCTTTATTGTGTAGCAACAACTAAAAGTATGCCTTTATTTAAAAGAAAAATGTTAACTGTGACATTGCTCTGTTTGTTTGAGCAGCCCTACAAAATAAATTCTGCACTCTCAGAAAAAAAGGGACAATTGTTGTCACTGCGGCAGTATCTATGAAAAGGTACCACACCAGTGACAACTTTTGTACCTTTTCTTCCCTGAAAGTGTGGGCCAAACAAGAGTAGAGAGTGTTTGGAAACATTCAAAATAAACTTTTTTTTGGAAAGGAATTACTACTTTCTATTAAAATGATAGTTCACCCAAAAATGCATTTCGGACAAATTCTGTCAATTCTCAGTTTCATGTTATTCCAAACCTGCATGAGTTAATTTCCTTTATGGGTCACAAAATAAGAAGTTAGGCAGAATGTTAGAGACCAACAGCCTCATTTACCAACATGAGTTTGAGTAAATTATGACCATTTTCATTTTTGTGTAAACTATGCCAGGTGCAGTATGTAATATTGATAGCTAGCGGTTGAAATAGGCACTGCAGACCAAATTCAAAATATTGCAGAGAGTCATCTCTCATCTCCTCCTCAGACTCGACGCTTACATGGGTTGCCAGGTTGGGGACACACAACAGGAACAAGCGCAAGTGACAAGGGAAGGCGATGAGTTTCATACACTGTAAGTTGAGGAGTTGATTTATCAGTGTTTTAATATGCCTTTGGTCATAGGGATTTTTAGGTCGGGTAGAATCTGCAATCTCTGACCTAGTTCGTTTGCTGGCTTCCATGGCTGCAATATGCAATATGCACCAACTGGCAACCCGGGGTGCAAAAATCCTATTGGGTAAATTGGCAGTCGGTGGAATAACAAAGACCAAAACAAAAACAGACATTCTGACACAGAATGCACAGTTCAAAGATAAATAACTGGCTGTACCGTTGCTTTTTGGAGAAACAAGTATGTGAACTTAGCATGTTTCCTAAATATTTGCGAACATATGATAGGGCCTATCGCACCGCAGGAACCTTTTCATAGTACCAGAACTAATTGTGGAACTACTCACTTTTTGGCGTGTTCGCACCGCCGGAACTGGGAGCGATTTTGGTACCGGACTGCCTTTTTCGAGAACCAAATTAGCTCCTACTCCGGAGCAGGGTCTAACCAGCACAACTGGTACTAATCGTGACGTAAGTAGACATTGATTGGCCAAACGTGTACGAAAACGCCCTCACCTGCCATGATTTAAAACTCCGTGTAAACATACTGTAAGCATGTCAACTTATTTCGCAAGTATGGAGAACAGCGATAGATGGACGGACGCTGAAGTGCAGGCACTTGTAGCAAATGTAGCACTGCCAGTTGTCGTTGGAGATTCTTAGTCCTCCTTTCCGTTCTTTCAATCGCTTTACGTATACGTCGACTTTCCATGTCCATTATTGTGAAACCCGCGAGACACGACAAACACACAGCACCGATTACAGCGTCCTCCATCCTCCTGTTGTTAACGTAGTTCTTT
>NW_015506320.1:175695-193350 GCF_001515645.1 Sinocyclocheilus grahami | reverse complement strand
GATTAATCGCATCCAAAATAAAAGTTTTTTATTTACATAATATATCTGTATATTATTTATTATGTATATATAAATACACACATACAGTATATATTTTGAAAATACTTACATCTATTTACATGTATATATTTATATTCATATAATTTATATTATATATAAATATATTTAATATATAAACATAGCATATTTTTCTTAAACATATACTGTACATGCATGGGTGTGTATTTATATATACATAATAAATGTACACAGTACACACACATATACTATGTAAACAAAAACTTTTATTTTGGATGCGATTAATCATGATTAATCGTTTGACAGCACTAATTATATTATTATTTTTCATTCACATTTCATTGCAATTCCTGCCTTAGAGATGATAGCGATAAGCCTGAGAGATTGCATGTGCTTTGTGATTTTAGTTGTAGCCTTGTCTGACTTCTGGAAAAATCCAATGGGAATCAAGGCAGGTTGTCGGCATTCTGTGTGCGTACACAAGCGTGGATTCGGCTCAGACTGTAAATCAATTAACAGGAGACAAAGGCTTGCTGTCTGATGCTGTGATGAAACGTTCATGCAAAGATGCCCATGGCCTGTAGGAGCGCTTTGCCAAATGAACTCCATTAAAATTTCTAAATGGTTTTTCAGGGTGCGCAGTGAAGCCTGCTCCCAGGTTTTTACATAAAACAGGTAGTTATGAGAGAGTTATGAAAACAAAAGAGGTAAACAATGAGCTGTTACATCCCATGAGTGCCCTGATCACAGATGCCTCGAGGAAGTATGGAGAAACGCAGGCTCCCTGCAGGACTCGCATTCTCTCTTGCGCTCTCCCCAGGTCTCTGTCTCTCAGACACACTCATACACAAACACAGTGGTTCAGGCAGACACCTGCTGCTAGTTTTCTAGCTGACTGCGCTCAGAGTCTGTCGAGGCATACATCTGGTGGGGAAGTGGGCCGCTGTGCTCTACGGAGCTCAGCAATGTGATAATTTGCAATCTTGAGCTCGGCTACATTCTACAGGGCATCGGGGCTCTAATGAAATCACAGGTCTACAGTGAAAACAGGGCCCAAAAGAGGATGTAAATGGCTCCTATCATGCATATCAGTAATTCTGAAGACAGCTGTAATGTTCTTTTTGGTCACACGGGTCACAGGCTCTGCCATTCACTATAAAGTTCTATTAGCTTAACCATTTTTGATGTTAAAAAAACTTTTTAAAAATCCTTTATTGTGTAGCAACAACTAAAAGTATGCCTTTATTTAAAAGAAAAATGTTAACTGTGACATTGCTCTGTTTGTTTGAGCAGCCCTACAAAATAAATTCTGCACTCTCAGAAAAAAAGGGACAATTGTTGTCACTGCGGCAGTATCTATGAAAAGGTACCACACCAGTGACAACTTTTGTACCTTTTCTTCCCTGAAAGTGTGGGCCAAACAAGAGTAGAGAGTGTTTGGAAACATTCAAAATAAACTTTTTTTTGGAAAGGAATTACTACTTTCTATTAAAATGATAGTTCACCCAAAAATGCATTTCGGACAAATTCTGTCAATTCTCAGTTTCATGTTATTCCAAACCTGCATGAGTTAATTTCCTTTATGGGTCACAAAATAAGAAGTTAGGCAGAATGTTAGAGACCAACAGCCTCATTTACCAACATGAGTTTGAGTAAATTATGACCATTTTCATTTTTGTGTAAACTATGCCAGGTGCAGTATGTAATATTGATAGCTAGCGGTTGAAATAGGCACTGCAGACCAAATTCAAAATATTGCAGAGAGTCATCTCTCATCTCCTCCTCAGACTCGACGCTTACATGGGTTGCCAGGTTGGGGACACACAACAGGAACAAGCGCAAGTGACAAGGGAAGGCGATGAGTTTCATACACTGTAAGTTGAGGAGTTGATTTATCAGTGTTTTAATATGCCTTTGGTCATAGGGATTTTTAGGTCGGGTAGAATCTGCAATCTCTGACCTAGTTCGTTTGCTGGCTTCCATGGCTGCAATATGCAATATGCACCAACTGGCAACCCGGGGTGCAAAAATCCTATTGGGTAAATTGGCAGTCGGTGGAATAACAAAGACCAAAACAAAAACAGACATTCTGACACAGAATGCACAGTTCAAAGATAAATAACTGGCTGTACCGTTGCTTTTTGGAGAAACAAGTATGTGAACTTAGCATGTTTCCTAAATATTTGCGAACATATGATAGGGCCTATCGCACCGCAGGAACCTTTTCATAGTACCAGAACTAATTGTGGAACTACTCACTTTTTGGCGTGTTCGCACCGCCGGAACTGGGAGCGATTTTGGTACCGGACTGCCTTTTTCGAGAACCAAATTAGCTCCTACTCCGGAGCAGGGTCTAACCAGCACAACTGGTACTAATCGTGACGTAAGTAGAGGTGCGAATGCAACCCTTTAAATGCAACCCTTTAAATGCACGAACTATTTCCCCTTAAACTGGGAAATAGTTCGTGCAAAATCATCCCAGTACTTTAGTACCATACATTTAGTTCTGGAACTAAAGCAGTGCGAAAGGGCCTATTGTTCTAAATACATAACATATATATTTTTATAGTTTTGTACGTTAAAAAAAAAATACATAAAGCACCTTTAAGAAAGTAAACAGGGACTATTTTTTATTTTATGCTAATCATTCTATTCTCCAGGCAACTACTGGTCCAGTAAACAAACTGCAGCATTTGACCCTATAGAGCAATATGGGGTTAAGCACAGACTGCCCTCTTGGAATCACACCTGCGGTGTTTGTGCTACATGAACTTTCTGGCTACCTTCCAGCAGCCAATAATTGATCCATACCAAGAATTCCAGCCATTCAGCAAGTGCTGTGAATGTCACGTGTCTCCTGTTCAAAACCAATTATTTGAACAAACCAGCAAGAATAGGCCTATCACTGATAGGCTTAGATTGCTGACCTGACAGCAGAGACACATTTATATTCATGCATGAACAGAATCTGCTCTCACAACTGCACTTTAATTAATGCATCAGCTGCAGCTCAGAGACAACAATTCTCATGTGTGGAGCTCAGTCAATTCAGCTCAAGCCTTTTGCCAGCCACCTTGGGATTTCGGACGTCTAATTTTAGGCCGACTGACATCAGAAGGACTAATCTTAAGACACATTCATAATTATCAGCGCAGTATAGAAAATAACTGTGACATAAATTCCTGGACTACTGTCATTTCATGCTAATTAGTTAAATAAAAAGCTTACGAAAACATAATAAATTAATAATTTGTTAAGATATATGGACAAAAATGCAAACTACTTGAAATGAAGTGCCTTGGTTTATGGTAATTTTTTTCTTTTTCTTAGAATTTTAATGTTGTTTAAGAATTTTTATAGTTTTTTTAAAGAGTTTTACCCCAAAGACGTTTGTAGAACTTTTGAAAAATATGCTTAAAATCAACACGATGCTACATCCACAATGCTTGGTCAATAGGACAGAAATAAAAGATATGCTTTTGTATTCAAAGTGACTTATAGAGCATTTTTTATTAGTTGTCCTCCTGAGATTTGAACCTACAATCGTTTGTTACCAGTCCATATTTTAATCACTAAACCAACCAACTGCATCTTACCAATAGCAATGATCCTATTACAGGGTCGAGGTCAATAGTTATGTCTGTTAGTTAAAAGGGTTCTGTCCATTGTAAATTAAACTGAGACAAATCTCCAAATTTCCTTTAAATATACTGAAAATTATACACATGCTAAAATGTATTTTGATTCAAAATATTGATCTCCTAAAACTTTTGCTGGTAGTTAACAATACAGACTATTTGGGACTCAGAGGCATTGAATAACAAAGATAGTGTTGTGTGTGTATATATATATATTTAGATAGATAGATAGATATAGATATAGATATATGTATGTATGTATGCAACTTGTTCCTTAGAAAACATATCACTACATTTGAGTAGGGAAAAAAACATAATATTTGAAATGTATAGCAGAAATGCCATACTATACATTTTACATACATTTAGTCAAACATAGCGAATATTTCCCTGCGTGTTTGACAAGATAATGTTCAATTTTTGTATCCTTTCTACAATCAGATGCTCTGGGGCTTGAGTGGAAAAAAGAAACACATACATTAATTTTAAACATATGAATATAGAACTGAAGTAAAAAAATCTTCATCAAACAAAATAACAACGTACCAATTGGCATCAGTTTATGATGACAGCTGACACCTTTCAAGCCTATGAGGTTGTGCATTAAAATGCAGCTGGTATCAACAACATCATTGTGATGCACCATGAGCCTTTATTATATGCTTTAAAAAAAAAATGTATTAAACAAAACAGATATATGTACATACTACATAACCATTACCATCAGCACTGACTTGTGACAATACGAGCTTTTATTTTAACATTTATTTTTTACTTTTAACAACCTGGATAATAAATGCTTGCAGAATTGTTTCCTTTTCATGCACATTAGGGATGAAAGATACTCAAAACAGATTCTCTTTCATGTTTTTACACTTATATGGTTGATTTGAGAGTTTTAAAAAGGGATATTTATCTCAAAAATTTAAATTCTGTCATGCTTCAAACTCATGTATGATTGTCTTTGTTCTGTGAAACACAAAAGAAGTTACGGGACCCTGCTGACTTTCATTGTACGGACAAAAATCCATACAAAAAATTGCTGTAAATCTCTCATTATGCTATATCATCACCAAATCTTGTATTCAATCATAGCTTCTTTGATCTGAGTTTATGCACCTCAGTTTTTTAGTGGAAAAAATAATTACTTGTGGGTAATTTTGGCAATGTTCACTACAAAACTGAGGTGCATAAACTCAATGAGCCCTACAACCATCAGTTCCAAAAAGAAATAAAAAACCTGGGTTATTTGAAAGAAAACAAGTTGATAAAAAGATTGAATCGAATATTTGGTAATAATATAGACATTTCTAAGTACTTTTTGTAGGCTGGCCATTTTTTGACTGGGAACATCCGTAAGTTTTAGTCCAATGCAATAACATTCTTGTGGGTAATTTTGGCAATGTTCACTACAAAACTGAGGTGCATAAACTCAATGAGCCCTACAACCATCAGTTCCAAAAAGAAATAAAAAACCTGGGTTATTTGAAAGAAAACAAGTTGATAAAAAGATTGAATCGAATATTTGGTAATAATATAGACATTTCTAAGTACTTTTTGTAGGCTGGTCATTTTTGACTGGGAACATCCGTAAGTTTTAGTCCAATGCAATAACATAATGCTGCCACTCAATGAGCCCTACAACCATCAGTTCCAAAAAGAAATAAAAAACCTGGGTTATTTGAAAGAAAACAAGTTGATAAAAAGATTGAATCGAATATTTGGTAATAATATAGACATTTCTAAGTACTTTTTGTAGGCTGGCCATTTTTTGACTGGGAACATCCGTAAGTTTTAGTCCAATGCAATAACATTATGCTGCCTTCATGTGCTATTGGAAATTTCCTAATGTACTTCCCACTTCTGAAGTTATAATTATAAGTTTGTCAAGTGCTTTGTTGTTAAAAAGAACAGGATTCATGGAGGACAGCTTATTCATGACTTTATACTTGCCCATTTATTGAGGAAATCTTATGTACAGCCAAAATGTATAGGGAATATTTGATAAGTATTAGGTGTCCTTGTTACATGTACTTACTATTATAATAACAATAAATTATGCATAATTTATTGTTATTATAATAGTAAGTACATGTAGTTAATTAATATCACTCAGTATTTAAATGTATAAGTACACTGTAACAAGGACACCTTAAAATAAAGTGTAACCAAATATTTAGTCAATAACCAATGGATTTTTAATCAAATGTAGCGTCCCATACATTGGTAACCATATTAATATTAACAACACTATCTAGATATTCAGCTTGCTGACAATTTGTCAAATATACTATTTTTGCTGTGTACAATACATACAAATTGCAAAAAATAGTTATTTATATACGCAAATATACATGACTGTAATGACAAGAGAAAACAATGTAGATGTGGCGGTGGAGAAAAACTGAATAAAACACTACAGCTACAAAAGGTTTAAAGGTTATGGCCCACCAAACTAGGAAACTTGGGTATCAAAATGATCTCAGAGTTTCCCAGTTGTAAAAATGAAAGGCCATTCATGTCCAATTTCCGACTAGGAAAGTAGTATTTACAATAATTCCAATAGCATGTGAAGGCAGCATTAGCATTTTTGGAAGATAAACAAAAAACCATCAACGGGTCAAAATGAGCAGAACACAACATAAGGTTTAAGAAAACATTGATATTTCTGCGATTATACTTATAGTTTTTTTGAGCACCATGAGAAGAGATGGCTTGAGAGGGAAAAGAAGAATTGAATATGAAAGAAATCAGTGACGGTTGATTAGAGTTTCAGTGCAAGACCAGCACAGCTGGACAACAACAGCTCCAAGCCTGATCTGTCCAGGACTGTCATCTGCCAGCGGTTGCTGCCATCTGTTCTGGTGTATATGGGTCACTTTAATCCTGTGTCAAGAGGACATGACAGCGCATGCAGCATGCGAGACATCTCAAAATGGCCAAGAACCCAGTTTCACCCTGCAGACCTGAACTCACGCTTGACTTCATACGCTCAAACCGCTGGAGATGTGCGTTGGGTTTCAGCCAACTCCTATGGCAGCCTCACTCAAACAACCCGCTGATTTACATCTGAATTCAATTAGCCTGATTTCACCTCATCAGTCAAGATGGATTGAGATATCAAACCTGCTGTCACACCGCCTCCTGCAGCACTGTCATATCAGATGGGTCACTCCATTTTATTATTTGATTAGGACAGGTTTGATCATTTGCATTCTCCATCAAGGCTTATTGTGCATGTCTCTGCTTTATATAGTTGTGATTATACTTTCGTTGTTTATTCAGAATACTCAATACTTGATTCTGATAGGTCAGTTGCAACATTGCGAAGTGTGATATTCTCCAATAGCAACATTAAATAATATACAATTAATCCGGGTATCTCTGACTCACTCATTTCATACAAATGCAGATGCTGCTGTCTTGCATTTCTGTTATAGTTATAGATTGTATTGAAAATGAAATCAGAGAACTTCGGTATAAAGTATTCAGTGTTTAGTGAGCTATTAAAATATTTCAACTCAAATTTAGATTTTATTTATATATTTTTTTCTGGTTGTTTGCTTATGTAAGGAAGTTTCCACAAAAAAATTATCTATACTTTTATTATTAAAAAAAAATCTACAGCAGCCATTTGATGCCATAAATTGTTCCTTAGGTGTGGTAGTTTTATTCAGCAAGTATTAAATTGAAGTAAAGTGATGATAAAGATTGTTACAAAAAATTATATTTTAAATAAATGCTTTTTTGAATGTTCTATTCATCAAAGAAACCTTTTAAAATATCAAATAAAAACATGAAGATAAATGTATATTTTATAATATATGTAAACAATTGTGTATATAGTCTATATACTACAAGAGTATATGTAGAACGATGCTTTTTGGAAATAAAATAAAATAAAATAAATAGTTTATCTTCCCTGACTCCCTTTATTCTTTGTACTATGAAATTCTCTAAGAGTACAAGATAAGCACCCTATAATCTTCGGGGTGTCAGTGATATAATCTCTCATCAAGACCCCTGCAATTATCAGATCTGCCTGTAATGAATCTGGGCTGGAGTCCAGATAGATCTGAGAAATAGATTTTCTTTTAGTTGAGCCCCCTGCAGAGATTCCCATCAGTCTTTGTCCAATCATCAGTTACAAACAGTGATGTCAGAAAAAACAATTAACCAATTAATGGCTGTGTTTATTACTCAGCCCGTTCCTGCAAGAGCCTCTAAAAGCCCAGTGGATCGATAGAGAACACAGAACTCCTTCCTACCATGTTGTTTATGTTCTCAATTCAGTTTCGGCAAACATCCAATATTACTCCCATCAGTAGTCCTGAGAGGTCTAAATAACCAAGTATCTCCTCTCAGAAAATGTGTGCTATAAACATCATCTTTATGTTGTGGGTGGTGGCCTCATGGCCAGAGAAGCGTTTCTCTGGAGAGGAATTGGCTCTTTTCCCATATACTGTAGCAAACATCAAGGCTTCTGTTGCTGGACTCTCTTGGTGCAATGTCTTTGAGAGAGCTTTAAAGACCCCATGAAGAAATGAAAAGCAGGGTTTTGTGTGCTAGCTTTGCAGTCATCTGCCCTACTATGCCCATACTATCATACTATTGTTGCCTATAATATGTCTAGTGGACTCTAAAAACAAAAATCACATTTAAAAGTTGCAACCAAAATAAGAATGTCCCTTCTCCTAAAACATGTCATGTTTTATGTATATGAATATAGGAGACAGGGGCTAGTTGTCCCACAGGAAGATTGACACATGGGCAACATAATTACTAACATTAATTAAAATAGCAAGGATAGGCTATTTGTATATTTTTCTATTTGCTATATAGACATTTTGTATATTAGGCCTAGCAAGCAAGTTTCTGTAAAGCAGATTAAAAGTGCTTTATATAAAAAGGATTCAAAATAAGCATAAAATAATCACAACAAATGCATAAAAAATTAAAAATATAAATAAAAGCAAAGAATAAAAAAAATGAATTTTGAAAATGATTTAAAACGGTTGGAAATAGCAGAGTTCTATATTTAAAAAAAATAAGTTATTTTAAATTGTAATAATGTTTCACAACATTCAACTGTATTTATGTAAATAAATGCAGGCTAAATTCTTTCAAAAACATACTTTAATTCTGCATGCAACCCTGTTGTAAACATAAAACTGTGAACATTTCATATAGTACTGTTGAAAAATATCAGCAGAGCATTTTTGATTTAATGACATTTTAAAATTTGTATAATAAAAGTTTATTGCATGCAGGATATGGAGACTTCATTGATTCCATAGTGGGAAATCTGCTGTAACCTCCATATAAACCATTTTAATAGCTTGTACTGCTTTCATGCAGCCTAAAGTGTTCAGGTTTATGTAACTGTAATCTTCCTGTTGCATTTGGTCTAATCTCGGTCTTTTCCATTTCCATCCAGTGGTAAAAAAGGCTTTTTGGAGTCAGTTCGGCTATTTTACTCTTTATATTTCTAAACACTGTTGGCAGTTCCATAGCCTTATCTCATTCTCTAATGCACACAGGAGCTGTTTTTCCACCAATAGAAGCATTTGCCTTCACTTGTGAGAACATGTCAGCCATAACAGCTCTGTACCTGCGACCTCCTGGAATCAGGATTGCTTTAAATACCTACCTCTGTCTGGATACGGCATGTAAATAGAGGTCGTGTCACAGCAGCAGCTCACAGCAGACAACCGCATGGAAACAGAGACACAGAGGTTCACATTAGCATGGTGAAGAAATGCTGGAGCCATTTGCTCCAGATTATGAAAGATTGGGGGTGAAAAGGACATTACTTCAGTTTGGTGTGTGTGTAGCCTATATATGATGAGCTGTATTTAGTAGAAGCTTTATCACCATGCTGCTGGAAGAGGCTCTCAATATCCCTCGTAAAACAGTATTTATGTACCAGTCTTTTGGGATTGCACTTTCTTTGTGGTGAATTTAAAGGCTGAGTTGTAGCAAATGCATCTTACTGCCAGGGGAAAAAGTGAGAATCAATGGCTCACAAGTTGAAGACTTTATTTTTGAATGATTTCATTTGCAATTGATAACTTTCACTCTTATATTTGTCACAGCAGCAAACAGCGCTTAAAATCTATGCTATGTTCAACCTTATATTTATTTATTAATTCATTTCAGAGGCTATCAAAGTGTTACGTATAAAGGTATCATATTGGTTAATTAGTGGTTCTTGCTAAATCAAGCATGACTATTTTTATTTCTCATTTGAACAAGCCCCAGCATTTGCTATGGATATGAATGATAACTCAAACTGTTTGTGTGTGTGTTTTGTGCCACTACTTTTCTAAGCTATTAGGCAAATGATTTTCACCCGGCAAACAATAAAATGTGCAACACAAACTCACAGACTTGCAATAAAGGAAGAAAGCAAACAATATGGCTTGCATTCCTTTTTCACTGTAAGAAGGGTTGCCAGGGGAAAAAGTGAGAATCAATGGCTCACAAGTTGAAGACTTTATTTTTGAATGATTTCATTTGCAATTGATAACTTTCACTCTTATATTTGTCACAGCAGCAAACAGCGCTTAAAATCTATGCTATGTTCAACCTTATATTTATTTATTAATTCATTTCAGAGGCTATCAAAGTGTTACGTATAAAGGTATCATATTGGTTAATTAGTGGTTCTTGCTAAATCAAGCATGACTATTTTTATTTCTCATTTGAACAAGCCCCAGCATTTGCTATGGATATGAATGATAACTCAAACTGTTTGTGTGTGTGTTTTGTGTCACTACTTTTCTAAGCTATTAGGCAAATGATTTTCACCCGGCAAACAATAAAATGTGCAACACAAACTCACAGACTTGCAATAAAGGAAGAAAGCAAACAATATGGCTTGCATTCCTTTTTCACTGTAAGAAGGGTCAGTAACCAATACAATATTATACCATATAGTAATGCCTTAGCAGCAACCACCTATAACACCATAGAAACCACTCAAAATCCCTAGCAATCACATAGCAACGCCCTAGCAACCACCCAGAAAACCCTAGCAACTAAATAGAATGCCCAGAAACCACCCAGGACATTCTAGCAACCAAATCACAATGCCTTAGCAACCACCCAGAACACCATAACAACTAAACAGAATGCCCAACAACCACCTAGATTACACTAAAAACCACTCAAAAACCCTGGCAAACCACATAGCAACACCATAGTAACCACCCACAATACCTTAGCAACCACATTGCAATGTGCCAGTAGCTATCATCCCCAGCAACCACCCAAAATTGCTTAGCAACCACTTCACAATGTCTTAGCAACCACTCTGAACACCCTAGAAACAACTCAGTAAACCCTGGCTATCACATAGCAATGGCCTAGAAACCACCTGGAACACCCTAGAAACCTCCCAGAAAACCTTGGCAACCACATAGCAACGCCCTAGCAACCACCCAGAACAATCTAGCAACCAAATCACAATGCCTTAGCAACCACCCAGAACACCCTTGCAACTAAACCGAATGCCCAGCAACCACCTAGAACACCATAGAAACCACCCAGAAACCCCTGTCAACCACATGGCAACACCCTAGCAACCACCCAGAACACCTTAGCAACCACATTGCAATGTGCCAGTAACTAGCACCCCAGCAACCACTTCACAATGTCTTAGCAACCACTCAGAGCACCCTTAAAACCACTCAGTAAATCCTGGCTATCACATAGTAATGCCCTAGCAACCACCTGGAACGCCCTAGAAACCACTCAGAAAACCCTGGCAACCCCATAGCAACACCCTAGCAACCACCCAGAATACCTTAGCAATCACATAGCAACGTACCTGCAACCAACACCTCAGCAACCACCCAGAACACTCTAGCAACCAAATCACAATGCCTTAGCAACCACCCAGAACACCCAAGAAACCACTCAGTAAACCCTGGCAACCACACAGAATATCTTAGCAACAACATAGCAATGTGCCAGCAACCACCCAGAACACTCTAGCAACCACACAAAATGCCCTAGCATCCACACAGAACAACCTAGCAACCACACAGCCACGCTCTGCTCTATCCACCCACATCACTTTATCAACCACCCAGAAAGCCCTAGCAACCACACAATTAGACTTTCAACTAGTTGTTGTCCAAACGATCGATTTATAGACAGCACGTGAGAAAAACAAACTGCTGTAAAGAGCCATGCTATAAGTTATAAGCCTAACCCTAGTTATAAGTCATACCACAACTGCAATGAACAAGAAAAACAATTCTAATTGCAAATACAGCACCAATTATCTGTGTGATCAGAGGTAAATAATAGAAACAGAGGATTTGTCTCTGAAATAATCATGTCATAAACCTCCACTAACAAAACATTGGAGTGTTGTTAACTGGAGCTTTGTGACACTAGGATTCTGCTTTAATTGTAGACTTTTGACAGCAGGTCTAATTGTAGTCTCCTCTACTACCACTTGGCTTTTGCCTGTTTTAGTTTGAGGTGATGTTAATTACTATGACTGATTGCCTCAGGCTCGTTTCCCACGTGAGACACTAACAGGTGCGCTGATGCTAACATCCCCACTCTTCCTCTACCAATCTCACCGTCAGCTGCTTGAGTGGAAAAGGAAGAGATTGTATCCTCAGCCACAGGAGAACATAAAACAATAATGGATAGCCACAAATTAATACAAGAATAAATGAATAAAACAGGATAAAGAGAGAATGAGGGAAAAATTTATTTATTAATTTAAATTAACTCAGATTTGTTACAATACCAGGATCAAATTTTTTTTTTCCACACATAAAAACAAAAAAACAATAATAATAATTTAAAAAAATCTCTCTCTCTCTCTCTCTCTAGTCTCCTCTACTACCACTTGGCTTTTGCCTGTTTTAGTTTGAGGTGATGTTAATTACTATGACTGATTGCCTCAGGCTCGTTTCCCACGTGAGACACTAACAGGTGCGCTGATGCTAACATCCCCACTCTTCCTCTACCAATCTCACCGTCAGCTGCTTGAGTGGAAAAGGAAGAGATTGTATCCTCAGCCACAGGAGAACATAAAACAATAATGGATAGCCACAAATTAATACAAGAATAAATGAATAAAACAGGATAAAGAGAGAATGAGGGAAAAATTTATTTATTAATTTAAATTAACTCAGATTTGTTACAATACCAGGATCAAATTTTTTTTTCCACACATAAAAACAAAAAAACAATAATAATAATTTAAAAAAATCTCTCTCTCTCTCTCTCTATATATATATATTTAGATATAATTCTGATACAATGGACGTGTCAATAAGCTCGTTGCTGATTGGCTTGCGTGAAAACGAATCATGCAAATTTTCCGCTCGAGTTGAAATTTTTGAACTTGCACAGATGCAATTGAGTTGTACGTCGCATGGTCGTGGCAATCGTGTCGCGTCATTTGTGTGGCCTGGCGAGAATTCGTGTCTATTAACATCTTTGCTTTGACTTTGTAATAAGCTTGCGCAAATAATTACATTTTGCTTTTGGGGTGACTGCATCATTACGCCCTCTGACCTTTTTATAGCCTAGATTCATAAGGAATAAAAAGGAATATAACATTCCATAATAAGGAATTTTCTTACAATTAAAGCATGAAGTGTCAACTACATATTTATGTGAATACACAGCCAGCACAAGACATCTGCATTCAAAGACAACAGGATGGATCACAATCTTTTAATTAAAACAGTTTCTTTAAAATGTGCTGCTCGCAGTGGCGCAAAAACGGGGTATGCAGTATATGCAGTGCATAGGGGCGCCGCACATAGGGGGGCGCCATTTTGCCGAAATCATTATGTGAAAATCTTCTTTAATAAAACGCAATACATAATCAAAAGCTTAGTTGTTAAAATAATGTAATGAAACATTTTTATTTAACGTATTTTAGCATTTTTAAGGAGTTCAAAAATTGATTTACTATAAACTTATTAAGACTTCCGCTCGAGTTGAAATTTTTGAACTTGCACAGATGCAATTGAGTTGTACATCGCATGGTCGTGGCAATCGTGTCGCGTCATTTGTGTGGCCTGGTGAGAATTCGTGTCTATTAACATCTTTGCTTTGACTTTGTAATAAGCTTGCGCAAATAATTACATTTTGCTTTTGGGGTGACTGCATCATTACGCCCTCTGACCTTTTTATAGCCTAGATTCATAAGGAATAAAAAGGAATATAACATTCCATAATAAGGAATTTTCTTACAATTAAAGCATGAAGTGTCAACTACATATTTATGTGAATACACAGCCAGCACAAGACATCTGCATTCAAAGACAACAGGATGGATCACAATCTTTTAATTAAAACAGTTTCTTTAAAATGTGCTGCTCGCAGTGGCGCAAAAACGGGGTATGCAGTATATGCAGTGCATAGGGGCGCCGCACATAGGGGGGCGCCATTTTGCCGAAATCATTATGTGAAAATCTTCTTTAATAAAACGCAATACATAATCAAAAGCTTAGTTGTTAAAATAATGTAATGAAACATTTTTATTTAACGTTTTTTAGCATTTTTAAGGAGTTCAAAAATTGATTTACTATAAACTTATTAAGATGCGGAACCACCGTATCTCTTTACGACCACAACAAACGGGAGACTTTTCAGACGCGTGCGAGTCAAACGAGTGCGGAAAAGGTACAGGTGCCAAATGAGCTTCAGTAGAACAACCGTGAACTGCGGTCTGATGAGATATTGTTATATGTCAGTAAAACAAACTTTCCTGTTCTGTCAGATGTTTTACTGTGCTCACGGCGCACACTTCAACAGTACGCAAATATGAGTCACTGATGATGATCACTTCATCATAAATTACCCGCACAAGAAACTACGAGCATACATCGTCAGTTGTCATGAAATTACCAAAATTGTGATTAAAGCTGCAAAACTGTGCATGCATGTATATATGCATCACATTTAAGAACGTCTCTCAAATGCATGTAGGCCTACTGAAATATTCTGCAATTCGAGATCACAACAGGGCGCGATATTTGTATTTTAATGCACAAGTGGGCTAAATGTGAGCACAGTGCAGTTGTACTAAAAAAAAATTAGCTAATTTTTCATTAATTTGTAAAGTACAAAAATGAAACAATATTTAAATGCATAAAATAACTAATTTTACATTCTGGCATTTATGTCCTGTTGACTTCTGCCCTTTTTCACATTATTGCAGATGGGGATTCAAAAGAGAACTTTTAAAAATGATTTTCCTTTGTACAGAGCTCGATTTAGGTTTGACAAAACTGTTGCAATTAATTAATTTGGACAACTCTGCTCAAAAAAGCACATTTTGTTAAAAAAGAGAAAAGTTGGGAGGTTGTATCAAAGCATAGCTCAGTAGCTTAGTACATATAAGATACATAAATGTAGTTTCATTTGTCTGAGTACAAGGCTTTATTTTTTCAATTTTGCACCCTGATTTGTCCCACTTCTCAAGAATGACTGAACTAATAGAATATTCAACATTGACTGTTTTTTCAGAGTTCATTGATTATATAAAATTCAGTGAAGGTTGACTAAACTTTGAACTATCTGCATGTCGCATCCATGAGTAGGCCTATGTAATGATGGAGAACAAGCTTTTGGTGTGTTAAGACCCAGAACCAAGCTGACTGAGCAATAAAGCTAGAGTGAGCCCTTTTATTAAAATAACTGGAGGTAGTACAAAGATAATACAAAAATGGTAATATTCACTCAGTATTACCTGGTCTAATTCACAACTTCACAAATTCTCAATTACAATTATATACAAATTAATTGTATTTAGTTTTGTTTTAGGCACTAAAACAGTCCAGTAGTCAAAAACATATCTATATTGAAATAATGAAGATTTCTGTGCCACCACAGACTGGTGTCATGAATCCTGTCCATGGACTTCCGTTCAATCACCACCACAGGTCACCCTTCCATTATAGTGACTCTCGCACAACACAAACTGTTGCATGTCATCCCGGACTACATATCCCATCAGCCATTGCACTTATTGCACACAGCTGTCATCAATCACACATTCACTATAAAGACACCCACTCAAACAACCATTCTCGGCCGAGTATTGTATGCGCTTATCACCAGCAGTGATAGCTACTCTACAGAGCCCTCTTTAGCTTCCTAGCCCAGCCTTGTCTTGCCTTATCTGTTTTCTCGGTTTCTGATCTGTGCCTGTTTTCCTGGATTTATCTCTTTAGTCTCGCCCTTGTGATCCTGTTCGCCAATCGTTGACCTATGCTAGCCCTAGGACTATTCTTGTGTCTTGCCCGCCATATACCTGTTTGCCACTGTTCGACCCTGCCTGTGCCTCTGACCTCCTCTGACGTTAATAAAGCTTGCATTCCTGAGTTCAGTCAAGTCACAACTGATCGTCATGAGGCAAGTCAAGTCTCAGCTGATCTTCATGAGGACAGTCAAGTCACAGCTGTTCTTCATGAGGTAAGCCAAGTCACAGTGGATCGTCAGGAGTCAAGTCACAACTGATCTTCACGAGTCCAGTCAAGTCTCATCTGATCTGCCAGAGCCTCGTCACATCTCAGCAGTTCATCCAGAGCCTCATCACGTCTCAGCTGTTCGTCCAGAGTCACGTCACGCCTCGGTTATTCATCCAGAGTCACGTCACATCACAGCTGATCATCCAGAATCACGTCGCATCACAGCTGATCATTCAGAGTCATGTCACGTACTGTCTGTTACATCCAGATTATCAAGGTCAGCCCTTCGGTATCCCAGTCTGGTATCCAGTGTGAGGGATGCACTGCTGGTGTCTGCATGCACAGCTGGTATCCCCAAACCCACTCACTCTAACCCTTCTGTTCATGAACTCATTCCCCTGTCTGCAGCACTTCCCATTTGGGGGGTTGCTTTATGGTGTATCTGGGCCGCGAACTCCACCGCCGATTTGCTAGAGGTAGCGGCACCGGCTACAACATCTCCAGAGGTGGCGGCTTACGCTGCAGAACCTCCCGAGGTAGCGGTGCCTGCTGCTGTGCTCCCAGAGCCCATGGTGTTCTCTGCAGTCTCTTCAGAGGTGGTGGCACATGCTGCAGAACCTCCCGAAACGGCGGTGCTCGCTTCAGCTCCTTGCGTGGTGGTGGCGCCCAGCAATGCACTTTCAGCTTGTCCTGTCACGGTCTATGAACAATGGTCCTGTCCCAACCCGGCCGCAGAGACTGTCTGTGAACATGCGTCCAGCCCTGAATCGGCCACGGAGGCCATTTATGAACTCACTTCCTGTCCTGTAACGGCTATGGAGGCCATCTATGAACTCTCTGCCTGTTCTGTTCCGGCCAAGGAGGTCGTCAGTGAACTCTTTGTCCGTCCTGTCACGGCTATAAAGGCTGTTTGCGAACTCCCTGCTTGTCCTGTCACGGCTATGGAAGCCGTCTGTGAACTCTCGTCCCGTCCTGTCACGGCTACGAAGGCCATCTGTGAATCCTCTGCCCGTCCTGTCATGGCCATAGTGGCCGTTTGTGAACTCCCTGCTCATCCTGTCACAACTATAGAGGCCGTTTGCGAACTCCCTGCTCGTCCTGTCACGGCTATAGAGGCTGTTTGCGAACTCCCTGCTCGTCCTGTCACGGCTATGGAGGCCGTCGGGGAATCCTCATCCTGTCCTGTCATGGCTATGGAGGCCGTTTGTGAATTCTTTGCTTGCTTTGTTTCGGCCAGGGAGGTCATTTGTGAACTTTTGTCCTGTCCCGACCCAGCCAAGGAGGCTGCCTCTGAACACTCAGCCTTGTTTATCAACCCCAATGTTCTGTCTGTGTTGGCTGTCTCTGCTCTCTCGTTGTTACAGTCTCCGCCATTGGTCTCCTGATCGGTGTGGTTCACCAGGGGGGTTTCCTGTTCCTTCTGCTTCGACGTGGGGGTCTACTGTCTGGCTCTGGTGGTCCTCTGCTCCGCCGTGGTGGTCTACTGTCTGGTTCTGGGGGTCATCTGCTCCGCCGTGGTGGTCTACTGTCTGGCTCTGGTGGTC
>NW_015506320.1:174865-175552 GCF_001515645.1 Sinocyclocheilus grahami | reverse complement strand
CTGTCTGGCCCTGGTGGTCTTCTGCTCCGCCGTGGGGATCTTCGGTCCCGTCTGCTCTGCTGTGGTGGTCCTCAGCTCCACCTGTACTGCCGGCTCCACCCTGGATCCCTGCTCCGCTGGCTCTGCCTCAGTACCTGGTCTCTCCTATCCTTGGATCTGTCCCTCCGTCCCTCCCCCTATTCCGCCTCCGCTCCACCACCCACCTGGATCGTATAGTGTTTGGAGCATCTGGAAGCCGCTCCTTGGGGGGGGGGGCTCTGTCCTGAATCCTGTCCATGGACTTCCGTTCAATCACCACCACCCTTCCATTACAGTGACTCTCGCACAACACAAACTGTTGCATGTCATCCCGGACTACATATCCCATCAGCCATTGCACTGATTGCACACAGCACTTATGGCACACAGCTGTCATCAATCACACATTCACTATAAATACACCCACTCAAACAACCATTCTCGGTCGAGTATTGTATGCGCTTATCGCCAGCAGTGATAACTATTCTACAGAGCCCTCTTTAGCTTCCTAGCCCAGCCTAGTCTTGCCTTGTCTGTTTTCTCAGTTTCTGATCTGTGCCTTTTTTCCTGGATTTATCCCTATAGTCTTGCCCTTGTGATCCTGTTCGCCAATCGTTGACCTACGCTAGCCCTAGGACTATTCTTGTGTCTTTCCCGCCATATACCTGT
>NW_015506320.1:174426-174746 GCF_001515645.1 Sinocyclocheilus grahami | reverse complement strand
CGTTACTCTCAGACCCTTGGGTGCATACAGATAACATAAATACAGATTAAATACAAAATACAACTATACAAATATACAAATAAGGTCAAATGTAAAAATATATATATAAAGCACAAGGCATATGGCAGATAGAGTGCAAACCAGTAAAGTAAACAACAGTGCAGATATAGTGATTGTAGTGCAAAAAAAAATGATTTGTAGTGCAAAGAGCTTATTTCTACTGATTAAAGTGACAGTGTGTGTGTGTGTGTATTTGGGAGGGGGGAGTGGGAGAGTCCGTTAGAGGGTCAGAGTTCAGTGGTGCGTGGGGCAAAAGAGGG
>NW_015506320.1:166725-170430 GCF_001515645.1 Sinocyclocheilus grahami | reverse complement strand
TAATTTAATTTAATTTAATTTAATTTAATTTAATTTAATTTAATTTAATTTAATTTAATTTAATTTAATTTAATTTAATTTAATTTAATTTAATTTAATTTAATTTAATTTAATTTAATTTAATTTAATTTAATTTAATTTAATTTAATTTAATTTAATTTAATTTAATTTAATTTAATTTAATTTAATTTAATTTAATTTAATTTAATTTAATTTAATTTAATTTAATTTAATTTATTCCTGTGATGGCAAGCTGAATTTTCAGTAGCCATTACTCCAGTCTCCACTAAGTTATAAAATCATAAACTTAGAATTCTGAATTTTTTTTGCACAATTTTAAGTTTACATCTTGCAATTCTGAGTTTATATCGATCAATTCTCACTTCTTTTTCCTCAGAATTCTAAGTTTACATCTTGCAATGCTGAGTTTACTGTTTGTTACAATTTTTTCTATGAATTCTAAGTTTAACTATGTGCTAGGAAAATTTCAGTAATTGTAATTATTTATTTTTTTACCTCACAATCCTGACTTTTTCTCTCAATTGCGAGTTTATAGCCAAACAATCGGATCAGAGTAATTTGCTAGCAAAACGGACACGGCTTGGTTATGTCCATTTAAGCTGCTGTTTCAGTTTACCACCTGCCACAGCGGGACATTTTTGTGCCATGCAAACAGTGATTATTGTAAATAAGGTGTAATGTATAATAACCCTAATTTACATGATAAATTATGTGAGTTTGACAATGACTTAATTAAAAAATCTGTAGCACAGAACTACAATTTACACTATTGGTTTAACTGGATTACAGGTGGTTTGTGAATAAGATGCAGTTTTTTGTTTTTGAAATTTGTTTTTGACATCTTGTACTTAATAATTCCACTATTTCCATTAGCCTCAAGTCATGTTATCATATCAACCTTTTTTGCAAAGGGTCCTATTAATACTCTTCTATTTCCTGTCCCATGACAACCATGAAAGCAATGGCCATTTAAAGGGGTCATATGATGCGATTAAAATTTTTCCTTTCTCTTTGGAGTGTCACAAGCTCTTGGTGCATAAAGAAGATCTGTAAAAGCGAAACTACTTTGTTTGGCTTTCCAAAAGAGGACACGACTAGAAATCAGTGGTTAAGTTGTATTTACAACACTGTTCCAGAACAGTTCACCCAAATATTCAGATGTGTTCAGCGCATTTTATGGAGGACTGTTGCCGCATACAATGCCGGCGCTTCTGACTCACAGACTGTAAGTAAATTTTTTCTATTTAAAGAATTTGCCACTGACGATTCAAACGCGAGTTTTGAGCAGTGTACTGTAGCACTTGTTGTTTGTCATTTCTCTAATCACAAATGCAGACATGGTTTTATGTTTACGCGGCGCGGCACGATGCAACGCAACGCGTAAAAGACAGTATAAGTCATTATAATCCGTAATTATGTCCCCACTGGATGCAACAAATGCCTCGTTTATAATGGGTTTTAATGTTTTTTGTCTCGTTGCTCCGGCTGGACAGGACATCACAATATGGTAAGGGGCGTAACATTTCCGTCAAACGCTTGAGGTATTCGGCCAATCCCAACACACTGGATAGCTGGCCAATCACAGCACACCTCGCTTTTTCAAGAAACAATAATGTACAGTATGTGGAAAATAATGTGTTTTTTGAACCTTAAACCACATAAACACATTTCATTACACCAAATACACCAAATAATGTTCTTTTTAGCAACATCATATTACCCCTTTAATACACAGAGAATAAATTTGATGTTCAACACATGCAGAATAAATGTGGTACATCGGCATCATAAACACATATATTCTGCCCAGGGCTGCTGATGCTACAAGGATTATTTACTGTGATTATTTGTTTTGGGATAGTGGCTTCTGGGCAGGTTTTTATTTTTATTTTTTATTAAATAAAACAGTGCCCTTCTAAATAGCAAGTTCATGGTGCCATTGCTAGTGTTATGCTGTTCGAGTTTAGCTTCAGGACATTTTTAAAGGCTCTTTATAAGAAGAACACTCTAAAAACCTAAGGTGCTCCAAAGAACCTTCAAAGTAACTTTACTTTGTTCAAAGACTAGGAGCTCTACTATGATAAGTCAAATTAATTATAATGCTGCATTGCATTTTCCAGAACTGGCACGTTTCCACTTAAAAGTGCAAGAGGACAGAGTGAATCAATATTTGCTGGGCTTTCCCATTAAAATTTGAGACTAATTAACAAATTAACAAGATAAATAAATAAATGCAATAGTAATGAGGTGAAAAGTGTAAAGAGCAATCGAAGGGCTCCCGAGATGAAAAACCTGCCTGCTAGAAGCTCAGACAACAGCAGATGGGATGTTGCTGCAGGTACTGAGCGTTGGCATGCGGTACAAACATCTCTACATGAAGCCTCTCAATCTCTATCAAAAGACACACTGAAAAGACAGACTATCCTAAGGATGGTTGCTGTGCTTTTATAGGTCTATTTTTTTTCTAAAAGAAAATACCAGTGAGAGATTACTTCTTTTGACTTTACACCAAAAAGAAAAAAAAAATGCTTTTACCTCCTACCAAACATGTACATTTGCATGCAAGATTCTAAACCAGAAAAAAAAAATCACTGCCAGAGACATTATAATTATTAGTTTGTTTTCCTGTTGACAATGTCCTACTGCTGTTTCTTCTGAAGAAAGCTTTTAAGAAAGTTCACAGCTCGCAGATTGCACTCACTGGGGCAAAACAAAGATGCTAAGGCCTCTGAACATGGCAATTAAATCCCTCTCAGGCTTTAGTGCTCTTGTCAATTAACATTTACCTCTCTTTTTTTCTTTTTTTTACAAAAACAAAAAAGAATGTGGAGAAACTTGTAAAGTGCTTATATACTTTTCTGTGCAAGACAAACAAAAGGTCCCCTCACCCACGTAAGGCCCCCATAAGTGTATGGTCTGCTCCACTCTTATTTGTGCATATTATGGCAATTTTAGGCCTGTTTCACACATCCTGAATCTGTGGCATATGAGCATTTTTGCAGCATAACAGTGGCTTACATATACATTCGCATCTAAATGTTAATGAATATACACAGAATGCAATCCAAACCCTAAAGTGTAGCTTTAAACTGCTTTAATCACTTCATTTTTGTCAGATTTACTGAATAGATAGTGTTGTTTGTGTGCCTGTCAGCTGACAGACATATTTTGTCACACAATGCCCGAGTTTGTTTTTTCATAAAAGCTTTACTGTGAAAGATTATGCTGATAAATAGGTTTATAAAACCAAAATAAGTTTATTGAAGATATTCACTCAAGGAGTCACCATTATAGGAAATAAAGCTATATTTGTGAGATATAAAATGATATAAAGTCAGATAAAACTACAATTACATTACCATTCAAAATAGCTCTGTAAGATTTTTAAAAAAAAACATCTTATGCTGACAAAAGCTGCATTTATTTGATAAAAAAATACAGTAAACACAGTAGCGTGAAATATTATTAAATTCTAAAATGTTAACAAATATGCTACAAACATATTAGCAAAAAACATGCTAGAAAATTTAACAACCTTTAACTACCTGATAGAAAATGCTAAAAGCATGCTAGTAACAGCTACATGAAAGAATCCATCAGTTATTACATCTATCCATCTACCCTAGTAAAAAAGTAATCTATTTAAAATCAATGTATTTCGTATAGTTCAAATCTATTAACATA
>NW_015506320.1:165732-166715 GCF_001515645.1 Sinocyclocheilus grahami | reverse complement strand
TGAATTTTCAGCAGCCATTACTACAGTCTTCAGTGTCACATGATCTTTCAGAAATCATGTGTAATTTGTTCTATTAGTTTGTTTCTTCGTAAAAGCCTTTATTGCGCAAGACTGTGTTGATAAATACGTTTATAGCAAATGGCATAAATAGGCTCATTGGAGATGTTCTACTCTCAGTGGTGATTTTGGGATCTGTTGAAATAAATACACACCACAGACACAGGATGTGTGAAACAGGCCTAATTCCAGCTGTTGCTTGACTAAACAATCCATAAACAAAATTTCCAGTTACACAACCCATTGGATAGATGGCACCGTTGTTGTGTTAATGCCCATAAACTGCTCTGTGCAGCTGCCAAACCCCATCCAGATCACAGAATACACACTGGTGGCAGGATCTAATCCCACTAATCAGAAGCAAGACAGGAACAAACAGCTGCTGTGGGATGTACCTCTCTCCCTTGGCTCCAATGACAAGACGCAGGTCTATCATCCTTGATTTCTCTGATCTTTAGGAGCGATTCTTCTCAGAATGATTTCTAGACAGGAAACAGAATTTAATCTAGGTTCACTTGACCTTTGGACCCCGGTAAATTCAGAGTGAAAACTTTCTGTTTAGCATAAATACCATCCAATTAATACTGTTCTGTCACGATTCTACTGCTTTTCTACAGAAGCCTTAGCTAAAGTTTAAAATAAGACAATCACATTGTGAGACAAGCCACAATGAGAGAAAAAGAGATGAGAGATGAGGTCAAATAGTGAGGAATTAAGTCACAGTTTTGATATACAGTTGCAATTGTGACATACAAAGTCAAAATTATGGGAAATAAAGCTATAATTGTGAGATATAAAATCATCACTGTGACATAGCCTACAAAGTAACACTTATGAGAAATATTTTTTCTATTTAAACATATTTAAAAATGTATTCCTGCAGTGGCAAAGCTGAATTTTCAGCATCATTACTCCAGTCTTCAGTG
>NW_015506320.1:141888-165722 GCF_001515645.1 Sinocyclocheilus grahami | reverse complement strand
AGAGAATAAATTTGATGTTCAACACATGCAGAATAAATGTGGTACGTCGGCATCATAAACACATATATTCTGCCCAGGGCTGCTGATGCTACAAGGATTATTTACTGTGATTATTTGTTTTGGGATAATGGCTTCTGGGCAGGTTTTTATTTTTATTTTTTATTAAATAAAACAGTGCCCTTCTAAATAGCAAGTTCATGGTGCCATTGCTAGTGTTATGCTGTTCGAGTTTAGCTTCAGGACATTTTTAAAGGCTCTTTATAAGAAGAACACTCTAAAAACCTAAGGTGCTCCAAAGAACCTTCAAAGTAACTTTACTTTGTTCAAAGACTAGGAGCTCTACTATGATAAGTCAAATTAATTATAATGCTGCATTGCATTTTCCAGAACTGGCACGTTTCCACTTAAAAGTGCAAGAGGACAGAGTGAATCAATATTTGCTGGGCTTTCCCATTAAAATTTGAGACTAATTAACAAATTAACAAGATAAATAAATAAATGCAATAGTAATGAGGTGAAAAGTGTAAAGAGCAATCGAAGGGCTCCCGAGATGAAAAACCTGCCTGCTAGAAGCTCAGACAACAGCAGATGGGATGTTGCTGCAGGTACTGAGCGTTGGCATGCGGTACAAACATCTCTACATGAAGCCTCTCAATCTCTATCAAAAGACACACTGAAAAGACAGACTATCCTAAGGATGGTTGCTGTGCTTTTATAGGTCTATTTTTTTTCTAAAAGAAAATACCAGTGAGAGATTACTTCTTTTGACTTTACACCAAAAAGAAAAAAAAAATGCTTTTACCTCCTACCAAACATGTACATTTGCATGCAAGATTCTAAACCAGAAAAAAAAATCACTGCCAGAAACATTATAATTATCAGTTTGTTTTCCTGTTGACAATGTCCTACTGCTGTTTCTTCTGAAGAAAGCTTTTAAGAAAGTTCACAGCTCGCAGATTGCACTCACTGGGGCAAAACAAAGATGCTAAGGCCTCTGAACATGGCAATTAAATCCCTCTCAGGCTTTAGTGCTCTTGTCAATTAACATTTACCTCTCTTTTTTTCTTTTTTTTACAAAAACAAAAAAGAATGTGGAGAAACTTGTAAAGTGCTTATATACTTTTCTGTGCAAGACAAACAAAAGGTCCCCTCACCCACGTAAGGCCCCCATAAGTGTATGGTCTGCTCCACTCTTATTTGTGCATATTATGGCAATTTTAGGCCTGTTTCACACATCCTGAATCTGTGGCATGTGAGCATTTTAGCAGCATAACAGTGGCTTACATATACATTCGCATCTAAATGTTAATGAATATACACAGAATGCAATCCAAACCTAAAGTGTAGCTTTAAACTGCTTTAATCACTTCATTTTTGTCAGATTTACTGAATGGATAGTGTTGTTTGTGTGCCTGTCAGCTGACAGACATATTTTGTCACACAGTGCCTGAGTTTGTTTTTTCATAAAAGCTTTACTGTGAAAGATTATGCTGATAAATAGGTTTATAAGACCAAAATAAGTTTATTGAAGATATTCACTCAAGGAGTCACCATTATAGGAAATAAAGCTATATTTGTGAGATATAAAATGATATAAAGTCAGATAAAACTACAATTACATTACCATTCAAAAGAGCTCTGTACGATTTTTTTAAAAGAAACATCTTATGCTGACAAAAGCTGCATTTATTTGATAAAAATACAGTAAACAGTAACGTGAAATATTATTAAATTATATTAAATATATACAAACATACTAGCAACATGCTAAAACATGCTAGAAAATTTAACAACCTTTAACTACCTGATAGAAAATGCTAAAAGTATGCTAGTAACAGCTACATGAAAGAATCCATCAGTTATTACATCTATCCATCTACCCTAGTAAAAAAGTAATATATTTAAAATCAATGTATTTCGTATAGTTCAAATCTATTAACATATTTACTGACATATTGCTCGAGACTTACTGATATAAAAATTATAATTAAACTTCATTTGGAGTACTACTTGTGCACAAAGCACATTTCTTCATGTTAAGCCTAAAATGTGTTTTAATGTCACTTGAATCCATTGATGAGGTTTGAATGATCTTTCAATAATAACGGTCTTTAAATGCAAGATGTTTAAAGTCTATCTGAAGTATACTTGCATACTTGATTGCATCCTTGCTGAATAAAGTTATTAATTTCCAAAAATAAATAAAAAAGTACTGACTTCACCACAATATTGTGAATAGGTATCTTAAATGTATCTCACAAACTATACTATACGTAACAGCAATAGCTATGAACGTTTGATTCAAACTGGTAACTCTCAAGACAGTTTGAGGCTGTTGCATGAATCTTAGTTAAAAATAACAGCATTTGTTTGAAATAGAAACCTTTATTAACACGATGCTTTACTGTCACATTTGATCATTTAATTATTAATTTATTTTATTTCGATAAAAAAAAAACATTCCTTACTGACCCTAAACGTTTGAACGGTGTGTACCTGCGTACTTTTTCCACTTCTACTTTTTCAGTTATTTCCACTCTTAGACAGAAACAGGCTTACATACCATTCTGAAGACAACAAGTATAGTAAAAATAAATGGTGGTCTCGGGCGAGTCCACTTCAGGTGGTTGGAAACAAATGGCCATGCATTTATAAACTATTTTTCCACCACCATGAAACAACATGAATTCTCTCTCCAACATAAACATTCCCAATCCTATTCTGTCTAAAAACTATCAAAACAATGAAATGACAGAGTACCCAGGTGCTCCGGTAAATGCATCTTAAAGAAATGCTTTATAATTTAATGCATAAGATGCAGTTCAAACGGTCCTGCCAGACACTACACAACCCCTTCATTGTGCTGAGATTGTTTTGCACAATTTTGTTCAATCCCTGTGACTAACTGAAACGTGTGTTGTGTTTTTCAATGCCTCGGCCCAGGCTGTGTGTGGCGGTTCCTTTAAGGGACCACTATTTATTTACTAAGAGAGAAATATGGTGTAGACTCTAAATAATTCAGCTGGAGCCCTCCCATTTTTTCATCTCCTAAATATGACTTTATAATATTATAACTTTATAATATTTTACTAAATATGAATCAGGGAACTATAGCAGAGAAGGGCATTCTTCTCATTTTAAAAGCTCTTCCCTTAAACAAACTCTACTTTTTAACTCATAAACATAACTAACATACTAAGGTCATGCCAGTAATCCCATGTGGGTAATAACAGCCAACAAGTTTGACACTAATAGAATTAAAAGGATTCCACTGAGAATGGGGTTAGTGGTCTGTAGCAAATTTCTGTTTGCTCTCTTGGGTCTAAAATTGATTACATATATCCAATACCTACCGGCAAACAGATTACTGTGCAAATGCCTATATAGGTTTTTGGCATCAGTTTAACAGATTAGTGGCTGGTTACATATATCAGGGGTTGAAATAATAATCTATTTGTCTCGGGGGTCTTAATGAGCCCAGAAAGTGGATGTTCAATTGTATTTCATGCGTCGGTTTTCGATACTCCTGGTGGACTGAAACAAATTCTTGCAGAAATTGGGAAATTAGAGAAATTAGTGAACCTGCTCCACTCGCAAAGCTTGATTATCTCTTTAACATTCAAGGGGCAATTCACTAAGAATTCAATAGGAATTGCACCCGCTGATATTGACGTCTATTTCGTTTCAGGTTGGCTGGACTATCTCAATCTTGCATACTAATGCTGGGACTGACCATCACTGTGATCCAGGCTCCTGATGCTCTTTAAAATGCCAAAGGTGTCTTATAATATTCTTCTCCATCATTCGATGAATAACAGCTGACACAATCAATACAAAAAAACCCATCTTTCTTAAAATTACATTTACCACATGCTTTCTGCGGGCGCTAATGGTGAAACATTTATTGCACCAGGCAAATATCACAGTGATATTTTGTGAATAAGGTGCAGTCTATAATAAACCTAATTTGCATAGAAAGGAGGCAGGAAAAAGAATGATAGTAGCTTAATTCAACAGTATAGTGCTTTCAACACATGAAAAAAAAATGTTTAAAGCATCATGGTCAGTCAATCTATTGCTGTAGCAGAACTTATGGAAATTCTCAACTACAGAGAGAAGATATTGCGATTTTACAACCCAGACTGATTTATTTTCCATATCTTAACACTTGAGGACTGCCTAATCTTACTCTGTTTTTCACTGTGCAAGTACCAAAAGAAAAGAAAAATCTTTTAATCTTTATTAAAAAAAAAATCTATTTGTATCAATATTTTCAGTGCAAAACTCTGTGCATGTTTTTCCTTTTCAGCAATACATAAATAATAGAAGAAGCCAGCATATACTTTCACTTTGATCATACTGCGTAGCAGAACTTATGGAAATTCTCAACTACAGAGAGAAGATATTGCGATTTTACAACCCAGACTGATTTATTTTCCATATCTTAACACTGGAGGACTGCCTAATCTTACTCTGTTTTTCACTGTGCAAGTACCAAAAGAAAAGAAAAATCTTTTAATCTTTATTAAAAAAAAATCTATTTGTATCAATATTTTCAGTGCAAAACTCTGTGCATGTTTTTCCTTTTCAGCAATACATAAATAATAGAAGAAGCCAGCATATACTTTCACTTTGATCATACTGTATGCCTCTGCAACGCTCGTTACCAAAGTTTACAATAATTTGGGTCATAAATTGAGCCATCTGGCAAATAAAAGGATGTTCCTTTACATTTAAAACAGTCTTTTTGTTGGAATATGTTTTTATTTTCTATACGGAATAGTTTTTTTTTTTGCTTCAATAAAAATACATGTGTCACTGAATTTGCAATATAGCTCATATACTGTACAGATACTTTTTTCCAGACTTCTGATACTGATTTTTTTATTTTCCAATATGATACAGATATGGCAAAGATTACTGCCTGCCTTTGATTTTTCTAAAAGGAAAGCTTTACAGGTACATCAAAGCTTTTTTTAAGCATCTTGCTATATATATATATATATATATATATATACACATACACGTATATATTAACTCTTTAATGCTGCTTCTTTTACTGCAACTATATCGTTGTTTCTTTTTGCTTTGTCCTGTTTTTATTTGTTTTAGTTCTGGTCTTTGACATTGCAATGCTTTTTCAATTTTTTTTTTCTTTTGTGTTACTTGTAAAGCTACCTTGGGGTCTTGAAAAGCACTATGTAACAATTTATTATTATTATTACTATTGTTGTTGCTGCTGCTGTTGTTTAAAAATGATTTCTATTTATACAATATTTATTTAAATATTTATGCTCTAATTCAATTCCAATTTTTCTAGCTCTATTTTCATGCAACATTAATAGCAGTGAACAATGAGCAATAAAATAAAGCATTATGAGCTGCTGCCATCCAGAATACATAAACGCCTAAAATACTGTAGCATGCCAGATTATGCACAGTGTACATAGACTAAACCAACGCCTCTCCAGGCCATCCACATAAGTGAGAATGGGCCTAATTGTAATACCATTTACTGCAGTGAATAATACTCATTTTTTTTTAACAATTTGTGAATAAACACATATAAAGCTCAGGAAAATGCCTGTGAAAAAAGACTAAACACAATAATAATTAAATATGTTTTCACTTTATATGTGGCAAGTTGTCAACTTTGAAAGTATTTGAACTTTGGACTTTTAAAGAAATAGTTCCTCCAAACATTTGCTGAACATTTACTCACACTTAGGCCGTCCAAAATGTAGATTTGTCCAAGATGTAAGTAGATCCAAGATGTAGTAGTTTGTTTCTCCATCAGAACAGATTTGGAGAAATTTAGCATTACAGTACATCACTTGCTCTGCAGTGAATGGGTGCCGTCAGAATGAGAGTCCAAACAGCTGATAAAAACATCACAATAATCCACAACACAACTCTAGTCATCACTTCACTTAAGCTACATATTTATAATAAACAAATCTATCAGCTGTTTTCAGCTACAATACAAGTTCTTGATCCATAATATTACTTTTGAAAAGTTGTTTCATCTGAATCAGGCAAAGAAATATGCACAGATTGAGCGCCACTTACAAAAGATTGTTAAATTTTTTCCAAATCTGTTCTGATGAAGAAACAAACTCATCTACATCTCGGATGGCCTGAGGATGAGTAAAAAAATAAAATAAAATTGGAGCTCATTTTCGGGAGAACTATTCCTTATATTTAAAACCTTATGGTTACTAAGTTATAGCCCCTGTAACAACTAGCCCTGGTCTCCATTATTTCACATTCTTTCCGAGCTGTAATTCTACAGAATTCTGCTGATGAATTACCATAAAGCCACTGAAGCCATCAAATCTTAATTGGAGCTAAACACACTAAATTCTGCAGTTCTTATGGGAAGAATTTACATTCATGCAAATCATATGCAGGAAGTGTGCACAGACGCATCATGCATAATTGGACTGTCGAAGCTAATGAAACGGGTTCCCAACTTCATATTCATGTCATTCTAACATGGTTTCTGCTCTTCCATGAGCAGAAAATGAGCAGAGGGATAATCCATCTCCTTGAAAATCCATAAACCTAGTATATGAAACCATGAGATTTGATTTCAAACTGTTACCGATTCTCATTAATGACATTTGCCATGCTGGCTGCATGCACCATAACCTGAATAAATCCTTCATTCAGTCGAGAAAGCAATTGTTTCTGGACGCAAGATATTTTCTAGAATCCATTTTCATGAGGCCATGAACAACATCAGGATTCTGTTCAGAGGTTTTCCGATCCACCCTCCTCGCCCCCTTGTTTTCGCCTCAAGTGCTTTGTTCTCCTGAATCTCATTATCATGCACTCTGTTGTTTTTTCACGGACACTCACACAGTCCCTTTGTTTTCCGCACAAAGGGCTTTCTCGAGACCCAAATCAAACATGTGTTTTTTGTTCGCTAACCTTGCTAATTACCCTCCTTGTGAACATGCAACAGTGAAAGCATCATTTTCTGCCATTCTGCCTTTGAGCTTCAACGATCAGCTATTTCGCAGTGTTTGCTTGTTTATGCACAGTGTTGAAAAGACAAATGCAGTTTACAACAGTGTTGCATAATTTAATATGGAACTTGAGCTGTTTGCCACTGCCTTGAACCAGAGGGAAAAATAAACCAGAGAGCCTGCCCATGAAAGAAGCACTTCAGTGCGGGAAAGATAATTATCTTCATAAATCTCTAGTCCCTGGTTTTGCGTCCACCTCAGTAGATAACGTCATTTTTGGCCCCTCTTCTGCAGATTAAGCCAGTGACAGGGGTGGCAGTGTCAGACAAATCATTAATTTATGAGTATTCCTTCTCTCTCCTGCTCTGGTTCTCTGTTAGTCATTTGCATGTAGATGCAGGCGATAGAACGAGCCACCGCTGAGAACCAAAAGATAAGAGCAGCATGAAAGATACTAGTCATATGGTGCATCACCCCTGTTCATGCTTTCCAGTGCCTGATTCTCTATACTGCCAGCAGGGGGAGACTTAACATACTTAAGGAATATTCCAGGTTGAGTTAAGCTTAATTGACAGCATTTGTGGATGTTGATTACCAGCTGTCCCTAATGTAGGCATACATATAAAATATTCTAATAAAAAAAAAGTTAACAGAAGAATTTATACATTTTAATAAAATTATACACTTCAAAATTTCCCACACTTCAAAAAGATCCCACCTTCTCCCATGCCACGATTGGTCAATTTGGTACAATGCCTGCACACTATTGGTCAGTACTTTTCAGTCATTACCTTCAGGAAGCATGAAAACAATAGGAAAACAAAGTAGGCAATTTAAAAAAGAGGATGTATGGTCACCTTATGATTACCCACTACACCATAGTACCGCCATTTGTAGTTGCAGAAATATTTTCAGCAGATACCGAAGCATCTGGCCCAGCATGCATAATGCAGCATAGACTGCACTGGAACATGACAGCAACATCAGTTCCAGCAGTAACACTGAGCTTACAGTTAAGCTTGAACATTAAGCTCACAGTTAACTGTAGTTGGAATGGAAAGGAGCGCATGCTGGGAACAGATTGTGCATGTTGAAGAAAGAGCTTATAGAACCTTAAGCTGCTTAAGATGCTATGGCTGTAGAAAGAAGACTGTAGAACTTAGCACAGGGGAGCATAGTGTTGACTATAATGCTTTGATTAAGTCTCTGATGCTCTCTTCGGAGTTGTGGCTGTAAATGAAACTTGACAGAACAACAGCCAAAAAACAGCACAGGTTTTAGTGCTAGCTAAGGAGGTCTGTAATACCGGGAAAGCTATCTGCTAGCATTCCCACTTGTTTCCATTGGCTGGTGCAGGAAACAGCCAGGGTTGCCAGGTCTGCGTAACAAATCCAGCCCAATTGCTACTTAAATAGCCAAATCACAAGCAAATTGTTTTCCGGGGAAAACTGGCTATCAAAATCGCTCCGAAATAATGTTTTAAGAGTCCCCCCCTCCCCCAATCCCAATTCTGCGGGAAAACCATGGACTTGGCACAGTGGCGTAACTTTGCTTTGAAAAGTGGTGGGGACACCGCGCAACTCGTTTTGCTAGTTTTTTATTTAATAACCTAATTTACTTGGGGACTGGGTTTAGAGTTGGACAAACTTAATTTTGGCTTTTCAAAAATACATCGAACCAAAATACATTTGAACGCAGGTGCTGAGGGGGTGCTAGATCATTGACAGAGGGAGCTGGGCAATTCAGGGCTCCAGACTCATTCTTCCCACTGCTCGCTCTTTTGCGATTAACTTTCTCAGTTGGTTGCACTACACGTTTTTTTTTGCAATCAATGCACACTGATGAACTTTTATCGTAGCTTATAGTTATATGGAAACGAAAGTAGTTCACATTCAACCCGTTCTTTATCATCAGTAGTATTATTTGTGATTTGAATTTTGTGAATGGGAGTTCCTCTTTTGCCATGTTATAAGCCGGGCTTCGGAAGCTTTCACTTTCAAATTCACGATCTTATCAGGTTTTACAATAAAATATAATTGTTTAGCTTACATCTATACACCTTTCACCTTTTAAGACAAAAAAAGATGGATTCATTGTTTTAATTAAAATGCACAACAACAATAAAACAGTATTCAATGACAAACTAGCTTACAAAACGTTATTAACAAAAACGAATAAGATGAGGCACGGCCTACACGCTGTATTAGGCTATATAATGATTAATAAATTACAGAATGAACGAATGAATGAATGAATGAATGAATAAATAAAATATTATTTGTAAAAACACCAGGATTTTAAATCAGATGCAAAACAATATCCTAATATCATACTCTGTGTACCATGATTTTCACTTGTTGGAAAAAAAATATTCAGGTTTAAAAGGTCATACAATGTCATACAATTTAATTAAAAATAAAGGTTTAGCAGATCTGAATCCCAGCAGTGGCAACCTGGAGAACCTCCTGGCCTTTCATCATCTCACCCTTCAGCACAACACATAATCATAGATTGCTCCAGAGACATTCCATGCTTGTTATTATAGTAAGTCGTTTGGGATAAAGTGCATCAACTAGGTGACAAGTTTCCAAGGTAACCTTCGTTGTCTTCGGGAATAACAAAGAAGAGGTACCTGTTTTGTATTGCAAACATTACCCAGTGCTGAACCAAAATCAATACAGTCCGTGCTCCCAGACTCACCACCATTTCATCCAAAGTCCAGACTGCAGACGCGATACACCTTCACCAGTAATTGTCTGGAGCCTAGACTCACCATACGGCTACATTTTCCTCTCAATTCTCGTCTTTATCTCATTTGCTGGATCCTGTTGAGGGAGTTTTGTGATTAGAGTTGGGGGTTTGAGAGAGCAGACGTGTCTTTCTCCCACCAGGTGCTCTAGTTTCAGAGGTGCTGAAGAAAGAACGAGCATACATTCCAAGTCCATGCTGAGCCATAAACTGTCACATACTTCAAGGGGCTTTGAGAACAAGGATGTGAAGAGCCCTTCTCTGGATTGAAGCAGATCAACAGAGGAACCACAGGCAAGCAGGTGATTCTCAAGATAGTGAGCTCAAACTCATTTTAGGACCTGTAGACTGAACTGCAATCTTCAAATGGATAATTTAGCAAGCAGTTAAATATGTCCACCCCGCTGCTCAAATCATTCTTTGTCTAGTGCATAATTGCAGTCCTCCTGTCATTGTGAATGATGAAGGAAAAGAAACGCTGCCTTTATTTTGTCTGCTGTACCCTGGATGTACATTAGCACTTGCTTTGGTACTTTTTGAAAATTTTTACTTCTTTTCATTCATGTTGCTGTCAGCTCTGTCGGCCACAAATTTAAAGGGGTCATAAGATGCTGCTAAAAAGAACATTATTTTGTCTATTTGGTGTAATGAAATGTGTTTAAAGTAAAAAAAACTAATTTTCCACATACTGTACATTATTGTTTCTCCTCTATGCCCTGCCTATTTGAAACGCGTCGAAATACAGAGGTCATCGGTCTGAAAAAGCGAGGTGTGCTGTGATTGGCCAGCTATCCAATGCGTTGTGATTGGCCGAATACCTCAAGCATGAGACGGAAATGTTACGCCCCTCACCATACTGTTGATGCCGTGTCCCGGCCGGAGCGACGAGACAAAAACATTAAAACCCATTACAAACGAGGCATTTGTTGCATCCAGTGGGGACATAATTACTGATTATAATGACTTATACTGTCTTTTTACGCGATGCAATGCAACGCATAAAAAGACAGTATAAGTCATTATAATCAGTAATTTAACATAAAACTCTGTCTGCATTAGTGATCAGAGAAATGACAAACAACAAGTGCTACTCTACTGCCCAAAACTCGCGTTTGAAATATTCAGTGGCAAATCCTTTAAATGAAAACGTACTTACGTGAGTCAGAACTGCCGGCATTGTAGTCTAACGTTACTCTCCTAGGATCAGTAAACAGTCCTCCATAAAATGTGCTGCACACATCTGGATATTTGGGTTAAACTGTTCTGGAACAGTGTTGTAATAAATACAACTTAACCACTGATTTGTAGTCGTGTCCTCTTTTGGAAGACCAAACAAAGTAGTTTTGCTTTCACAACGAACAACACAGCGGCCTAGCGTGAGGGGAAGCCCCGGCTTAGCGTGCGCTGAGGCCGGGATACAGTGAGCTGAGGCCGGGCTAGCATGAGCTGAGGCGGCGGGGTCAAGAACGGCGCGCCCGGCGGTTCCGACGAATGAGCGGCAACCACATGTGACGACCACGGGCTGGACTCCGCTTCATCCACGGTGAAAGTTGATGTATTACCTCAGCGACCAGCACAGATCAGCTCTAGGCATGACGAAGCAGATATCGTCCTCTTTTGGAAGACCAAACAAAGTACTTTTGCTTTCACAATGAAGCACACAGCGTCTTCACGACATGGCTGCAGCGTCAACAATACTACAGCGAGAATAAAAGTTACGCCTTCTTTCTTTGCGTGAACGTTTGGGTGGCGTTATGAAAATCTTCCCACATAGTGAGGTAGATATGTGGGGGTGTGTTAGAACGAGCTGTTTTAGGTAGGCGTGGCTGACTCTTAACTTTTATAAAGAATATCTCTTTGAATTTGAGACTTTAGTCTTTGCAACTTTACAGTCAAATCGCATCATATGACCCCTTTAAGTCATCATAATATTTAACCGCACATGAAGTTTGATTGGAACAAAAAAAAATAATAATAATGGATATGGAACCAAAATTTGTAAAAAATTAAATTAAATAAAAAAATTGGAAAGGACACAAGGGTGAGTAAATTATCAAAATTAAATTTTTGGGTCATTCTCCAAATTTTTGGGTCAAATTCATTCTCCAATTCCAACTTTAAAAAGTTGGTGAGTAAGGTGAGTAAATTATCAAAATGTAATTTTTGGGTCATTCTCCAAATTTTTGGGTCAAATTCATTCTCCAATTCCAACTTTAATCTGATGTTTCTTAATGATTGCAAATATTCTTATAATTTAAAATAAAAGTACGCTTTATTTTGCCCCTTGTGCTGTGCTAAATTGCTTGTAAATCTCTTATTATGTGTAACGGAGGCGACGAGACGAGAGACGTCCGGATCCATTTGCAGGCTTTTATTAAACAGAGACGTGGTCATAAGAGGCATGGGTCAAACAGTGGCACACAGGTACATTTCAGGCAAGACAAAGAGTATTCCTAGGGCAAGCGTGGGTCTACGATCGGCGAACAATATCCAGAGGGCTTGACACGAGGGGTTATCCGATAACACAAGCAATAGTCCAGGCAAGGTGCAAACACAGTCCGAAACAGCAGGCAAAGGGTTAATCCAAGATACACAGGCAGAAGATCAGGAAACAGACAACACGAAATGACTAGACTTAGACTAGAACTAGAAACGGAAACTTGGAATGGCTCCGTAATGTAGCTATCGCTAGAAGAGTGATATACGCTAAACAATACCAAAGAGTATAGAAGACCAAGAGGCGAAACTCTCATGCTTTTTGGGTGGTAAACAGCCTTTAGGTGGCGCTTCGGTAGCGCGGCCGCCATTTTGGAGTTAAAATTCCAACTGGACAACAGCACAGATATACAGTAATAGACAGAATAACAACGAAAGAGAGGTCAAAGTGGAATAAAAGAACGCAATGTTGGGCAATCCACTACAAAAACTATCAGTGTGACAGTAAAAATCTTGATTTTCATAATTTCCCCAAAGAACCTGACAGGTAATTATTCACAAAAGTGTAAAATATTGTGTGTTTTGAAGTGGGGACATAGCGCTGTCTTATGCACCTGCTAACTTTAACTGTTTTTAGTCTAGTAGTAAACTTAAATCCTTGTAGGAACTGCAGGTCCTAGCCATAGAAACCATAATAATGATTTATATGGCAAAGTAATGAGCCTATGCAACATTTACACATTTACAATTACTTACTATTATTTACTATTTCTCCACTAGGTCTGAAATATTGTAAATTTTAATCCCCTGGAATAAAGGACACAAGGGTGAGTAAATTATCAAAATTAAATTTTTGGGTCATTCTCCAAATTTTTGGGTCAAATTCATTCTCCAATTCCAACTTTAAAAAGTTGGTGAGTAAGGTGAGTAAATTATCAAAATGTAATTTTTGGGTCATTCTCCAAATTTTTGGGTCAAATTCATTCTCCAATTCCAACTTTAATCTGATGTTTCTTAATGATTGCAAATATTCTTATAATTTAAAATAAAAGTACGCTTTATTTTGCCCCTTGTGCTGTGCTAAATTGCTTGTAAATCTCTTATTATGTGTAACGGAGGCGACGAGACGAGAGACGTCCGGATCCATTTGCAGGCTTTTATTAAACAGAGACGTGGTCATAAGAGGCATGGGTCAAACAGTGGCACACAGGTACATTTCAGGCAAGACAAAGAGTATTCCTAGGGCAAGCGTGGGTCTACGATCGGCGAACAATATCCAGAGGGCTTGACACGAGGGGTTATCCGATAACACAAGCAATAGTCCAGGCAAGGTGCAAACACAGTCCGAAACAGCAGGCAAAGGGTTAATCCAAGATACACAGGCAGAAGATCAGGAAACAGACAACACGAAATGACTAGACTTAGACTAGAACTAGAAACGGAAACTTGGAATGGCTCCGTAATGTAGCTATCGCTAGAAGAGTGATATACGCTAAACAATACCAAAGAGTATAGAAGACCAAGAGGCGAAACTCTCATGCTTTTTGGGTGGTAAACAGCCTTTAGGTGGTGCTTCGGTAGCGCGGCCGCCATTTTGGAGTTAAAATTCCAACTGGACAACAGCACAGATATACAGTAATAGACAGAATAACAACGAAAGAGAGGTCAAAGTGGAATAAAAGAACGCAATGTTGGGCAATCCACTACAAAAACTATCAGTGTGACAGTAAAAATCTTGATTTTCATAATTTCCCCAAAGAACCTGACAGGTAATTATTCACAAAAGTGTAAAATATTGTGTGTTTTGAAGTGGGGACATAGCGCTGTCTTATGCACCTGCTAACTTTAACTGTTTTTAGTCTAGTAGTAAACTTAAATCCTTGTAGGAACTGCAGGTCCTAGCCATAGAAACCATATTAATGATTTATATGGCAAAGTAATGAGCCTATGCAACATTTACACATTTACAATTACTTACTATTATTTACTATTTCTCCACTAGGTCTGAAATATTGTAAATTTTAATCCCCTGGAATACACTACAAACATGATGATCTAGATTAGAACATGATGCATTGCTGTATCTCTGTCATAATATAATAATTAAACAATTTTGGAGAAAGTGGCTGTACGTGTGTGTGTGTTTTTTTTTTGTTTACAGTCTTCCTGACATTAATCCAGACATTAATATAAGACAATACTGCAAACAGTTTACTGTCAAGCTGTTATATTCCTGTTGGCAATATATTATTTGTCCAACATTCCTAATTCCTAACATATTATGTTGGTATTAATTCAGTTAATAATGCTAACACTTGAACTTAAAATATTTTCAACCGAACTGACATGGTTTCTTGAGAGGAATGTGAGTGGATTGCCGAGTCGCTTTCACCCCAAAATGGCGGAAGCACCGGGCTGCTGCTGGGCGCCGCTGTTGCAATGGAACATTCTACTGAGTTTCGCCTCTTGGTCTTCCATCCACCTTTTTCTTCCACGTGGAAGTAAGCCTATGGGTGAGGCTTCCAGTTCATTAGCCGCTATAGGTAAATAACGAGGAGAATAACAACGTGCAGTAAACGGTAAAACTGTTTGCACTACAAACCAGTGTGTTCATAATTAAGATAACACATTAAAATAATATGATAAGACACACCAACTTTCAATATCAAGCAGCAAAACGAACTGTTTTGTTCAGCTAAAAATAGCTGGATGGAGTGGACACAGATGAGACCGGAAGCCAGACCCATAGAATTTACAAATGGCCGCGCCCATTTTTACGACAAGAAAAAGGTGGATACTCTTTGACAATACTCAGCAGTGAGAGAGAGGAAGTCCATGGCTTTTAAAGCGTGTCTCATTGGATGCAGCTGTGTGTGTAATCAGTGCAATGGATGATGGAAAATGCAGTCCAGGGTGATGTGTAGCAGTCTGTGTGGTGTGAGAGTCAATGTAATGGGAGAGCGACTTCTGGTGGCAATTGGCCGGAAGGCCACGAACCGGATTTGTGATATTATGCTACATATTTCTGTCAGCTTGTTTGCTTTTTGGAACTGGTTAGTCATAGATAGGCCTCATTGATCTGAGGCTATGCACCTCAGTTTTTGAGTGAAATTGTTTTTTTGTAGCCAAAAAACAAAAGCGCACATACGCTTAGGGTCAAAATGACTGGAACACAACATGAGGGCTAAAGTGAAATAATTCCAACAACAATTGCACAAAAAACTTTTTTTTTCCCCTCAAATATATGCCAAAATTATTAACAGTCCTCCATTACCACCACTTCATTGTTAATCTCTGACCTTGTTTTTCATGAAATATTCAAGTTTCCGCAAATTTCAGGGGTTTTATTATATTTTTTCTATGTGGTGTCACTCTCTCACAGGCAGTGCCAATGAAAGGATATTTTTGAGGCTTAGCATTTCAGCAAACTGTTTTAACAATTGTTGTTGAAATTTAACATTTTGGCTGTATTTAAATACACTAAAAAGTTTTTATTTTTTTCCAATAGCATGCATACAGTATGTACACTTATCCTTACCGCATGTTCCTATATATTGCAGGAACCTGTGCTAAGAAATCAAACAAGGTTGCTTTTGATTTCATGTTCACTTTTCAACAGAAAAAAATAATGCAATGATTCATACTCACTGTAATCCACTTTTCTTTGAGAGACATTCTGTACTGAAGAAAACAAAAACAATAGTATTTTGTTCTAAGCCATGTGTTTTCCCTCAGTCATATCTCTGCTTGCCACACACACACACACACACACACACACACACAGCTAGTTTCTCTTACAACTCAACATCAATAAGCATTTCTATTTAGAGTTTGTTGAATATATCCTGAGTTAAGCAGCTCAGTTAGTAGATTGAAGTTTGTTAGGAATGAATTATACATGCTGCCGACGTTTTATTATTAATTGCATTAATTGATACTTCTCTTTGATAGTTCCCACTTTGAATTACAATAAAATAGTTAAATGAAGTAATTCTGCTTTGTACACAATACCTCATCTGAAATATTCCCCTTAATACTTTATTAAAAAGTTGAAGATGAAAAGCACCCAAATGTGATTTAATATCCACTTACATGTTTCTTGTTTTAGGTGTGTGTGTGTGTGTGAGAGAGAGAGACACTGGAAGTGCTTAATTAAAAAGGAAATTTACATTGTGTAGACTGAAACTTGACTGCCACTATCTCCTGCTCGTTGTCTTTTCCCTAACCAAATTAAACTCAAACAATTATGCTATTTGTTCAGCTTTATTAAGATGCCTCTGCTGTAAAGGTCCTTCATGGACTAAGTATATGAAGACCCAGAGTTTGCATCTGAGAACAGTGTCAAGCCTTATAAATGATCAGCCAATACGTCGTTTTTACACCACAAACAAACCATTTATTTTGTATATTTTTAAACTGTACGAGTTTCCATGTTTATATATATATATATATATATATATATATAAACTGTGTATGTATATATATATATATATATATAGTGCCTTGCGAAAGTATTAATTCCCCTTCATTTATTTTATGTTGCAACCTTATGTTAAACTCCTTTAAATTACTTTTTTTCCACATCAATCTACACTCCGTACACCATAATGACAAAGCAAAAACAGACCTGTCACAACTTTGCAAAAGTATTAAAATAAAAAAACTGAATAAGTACATTGCATAAGTATTCATAACTCATTACTTAGCTGAAGCACCTTAACAGCCTCAAGTCTTTCTGGATATGATGTGGCAAGCTTTTGGTAATTATCTGCCATTCTTCTCCTCACCTCTTCACCTCTCAAGCTCTGTAAGGTTGGATGGGGGTAGACGCACATTTTCAGGTTTCTACAGAAATATTTGATTGGGTTCAAGGACAGGCTGTGGCTGGGCCACTCAAGGACATTCACAGAATTGTCTATAAGCCACTCTTGCTGTGTTTAGTTGTCCTGTTGGAAGGTGAACCTTCTGCCCAGTCTGTGGTTCTGAATGATCTGGACTAGGTTTTCATTAAGGCTCAATATTTTGGTGCATTGAGCTTTTATTCTACTCTGATGAGTCCCTCAGTCCCTGCCGCTGAAAAACAGCCCCACAGCATGAGGCTGCTACCAGCACACTTTACTTTTTGGATGGTACCCCTGCAAACATGTCCTTGCGGGGCCCATGCTGGCTTTTTGCGGGTACAGTGGGCTAGGGCCAGTCCACACCAAACCTAAACATGCCCGGTGCGGGCTTGCCCAGGCGAGGCCCACAGCTTTGGGCTCACCGCAGGCTCTCTGTGAGCAGCCCACGCTATGGGACTGCCCACATTATATATTATAACCTATTATATATTTTGTGTGATCCTATTGATTTGATTCCTTTTATAAAATGAATTTCTGTTTTTCTCCTTTCACAGAAGCGCTGCAGGTGCATGATGTGATGATTGAATCCTCATGGTCGTTTATGCTGCTATTCGCGCATATAAAGCTAAAGCCCAGTACAAAACAACACCAAAGAAAGACATTCTAATCTTACTGATTAACGATCGACTAATGAGCTTCGTTTGACGGTCAGGAATATAAAAATGAACAAAATGCTGTCAATCTACAATTCTCCACCGTATTTACTATGCTGCGCGCAACTTCAGGTAACTCAAAAACTTGCGTACACGAGCTGAGACCAGACGTGAGATTTGATCGTAGCCACCGCTCATGTCCATATTGATAAATTCCAAGTTTTGCGTTGAAACGACGTACGCTCAATTTTCTGTCGTACGTTCGTTTTGTAAATGAGGCCCATTGTGCTGTGTCCTGGTTGGGAAATCATGTAATTTCAAGCCCAGTCTAAAGGAGTTTTTTTTATTTATTTAAAGGGTTAGTTCACCCAAAAATGAAAAGTAGCCCATAAATTACTCCCCCTCAAATCATCCTAGGTGTATAAGACTTTCTTCTTTCAGACAAATCCAGTCAGAGTTATATTAAAAATTGTCTTTGATATTTCAAGCTGTTTCATGGCACTCAACGGGTGTTGCATGCATTAGTCCAAAAGCAGTTAAATAAAATGCGCCCATCCATAAAAATGTTTTTTGCTTTGGAGCTGAGTGAATGAACACAGTTCGAGATTCACCAGGCGAGTTCCGTTCATGTCCTCTCAGTTGCGGTCGTTTCCCATCCTCCCGTCGACAGCCATGATCGTTGTCTTTAGTGTCTGGGCATCCAGCTTGCTGAAGCTACATTTGTGGATGGTTTAGGCATTCACTGCGAGCATATAACCATGGCAGCGCTGCAATTGCGCCTCTCTCTCCTCACGGGGATGGGAGGGGCTCCCTCTGTCACTACTTCTTTCAGACAAATCCAGTCAGAGTTATATTAAAAATTGTCTTTGATATTTCAAGCTGTTTCATGGCACTCAACGGGTGTTGCATGCATTAGTCCAAAAGCAGTTAAATAAAATGCGCCCATCCATAAAAAAATTTTTTGCTTTGGAGCTGAGTGAATGAACACAGTTCGAGATTCACCAGGCGAGTTCCGTTCATGTCCTCTCAGTTGCGGTCGTTTCCCATCCTCCCGTCGACAGCCATGATCGTTGTCTTTAGTGTCTGGGCATCCAGCTTGCTGAAGCTACATTTGTGGATTGTTTAGGCATTCACTGCGAGCATATAACCATGGCAGCGCTGCAATTGCGCCTCTCTCTCCTCACGGGGATGGGAGGGGCTCCCTCTGTCACTACCCGCACTGGCTCCTCTGCCACAAGCAGAGAACCATTGGCTAGTGCTCTGGGCGATCTGAGGGCTACAGTATGAGCCTCTCCGCCGGGCCAGTCCCCGCAGACCTCTCACTCCTTCCACAGCAGCTGTTCTGTGCGGCTCTCCGGTGATTCTCCTGTGCCATCTGACGGTATGCCCAGCGTTTCATTCGGCGCGCCAATAGAGGATCAGATGTCGATAGCAGCATCGGGGGATGGGCTATCATCCTCTGAGGATGAAGATTTGGCGGGGGTGCCCTCCTCGGGTGTTGTCGCCACCGCCGAAATGGATTCAGAGTTGACGGCCATGCTTTCCCGGGCCGCCGTGAGCATTGGGCTGGAGGCGTGCACACCTCCCAGTCCCAAAGACCTTGCAGCGGGATGAATGGTTCCTCGGCATGGGCCGTGGCTCACAACCACGCCCTGCCCTGGTTCCATTCTTCGAGGAGGTGCATGAGGAGCTGATGAAGTCGTGGATGGCCCCTTTGCCGGCCGGAAGCCGCTCGTCTGACCCCTCCATCCTCATTACCCTCGACGGCGGGGTGGCTAGGGGTTACATGGACATTCCCCAGGTGGAGAATGCGGTTGCGGTGCACCTGTGCCCGCAAAACGCCACCACTTGCGAGGAATCGTCCTCGTCTCCCATCCAAAGCCTGTAAGCTGACGGCGGCTCTCACCGCCAAAGCTTACAGTCCTGCTGGCCTAACCACCTCTGCCCTGCATACCATGGCTATCCTGCAAGTACACCAAGCCAAGGCAATAAAACAAATGCATGAGGGTAGTACTGACCCGAAGTTGATGCAGGAACTGCGCTCGGTGACTGACTTCGCCCCCCCCGGGCGATGATAGTCACGGCACGGTTCCTCGGGAAGGCGACGTCCACGTTAGTGGTTCAAGAGCGCCATCTATGGCTCAGCCTTGCTGAGATGAGTGACGCCAACAAAGTGCACTTTCTTGTGCAGGAGCGCGGCGCCCCCTCGTGTCTGTAAGCTGACGGCGGCTCTCACCGCCAAAGCTTACAGTCCTGCTGGCCAAACCACCTCTGCCCTGCATACCATGGCTATCCTGCAAGTACACCAAGCCAAGGCAATAAAACAAATGCATGAGGGTAGTACTGACCCGAAGTTGATGCAGGAACTGCGCTCGGTGACTGACTTCGCCCCCCCGGGCGATGATAGTCACGGCACGGTCCCTCGGGAAGGCGACGTCCACGTTAGTGGTTCAAGAGCGCCATCTATGGCTCAGCCTTGCTGAGATGAGTGACGCCAACAAAGTGCACTTTCTTGTGCAGGAGCGCGGCGCCCCCTCGTGTCCCAGCCGGCCCCTATGTCCCCCAGGAAGACGAGGCGGCCCTGACACGGACAGCCCGGAGATGCAAGGAACTGCTTCTTTTTCGGAGATGGCGAGAACAGCGCCACTTCTTCCCCCGGAGGAGGGCCGGGTGGAGAATATTTTGCTTTGTTCTGTTCCGCTGTTGGCGCAAGGACCAGCAGTAACCACATTCGCAAAGAAAGAGCAGTTTCCACCAGGTTCAGCGGCATCCTCGAGACTTTGGTGGCAGTCCGAGATGCCCCTGTCCTGTGCGAGGAGATTGCTGTCCTATTGGCAAAGGACGAAATCGAGCCTGTCCCTCCAGCCCAAGAAAGACGGTGGCCTTCGGCCAATCCTGGATCTGCGTGTCTTGAATCAGGCCCTTCACAAGCTTCCGTTCAAGATATTGATGCAGAAGTGCATCATCAGATGCTTCCAGCCCCAGGATTGATTTGCAGCAGTCGACCTGAAGGACGTTGACTTTCATGTCTCGATTCTTCCTACGGTTTGAGTTCAAGTGTCGGGCATGGCTGTACAGGGTCCTCCCCTTAGGGCTTTCCCTGTGAATACTGGGAAAAGGGCAAGCTCTCCCCCGGGCAGAGAATCTCTTTTCTCAGTATGGAGTTAGACTCTGTGAGTATGGTGGCGCCTCTCACCTATGAGCGTGACCAGTCCGGGCTGAACTGCCTGAGTTCCTTCAGAGGCAGGATCAGCCGGCCCCTATGTCCCCCAGGAAGACGAGGCTGCCCTGACACGGACAGCCCGGAGATGCAAGGAACTGCTTCTTTTTCGGAGATGGCGAGAACAGCGCCACTTCTTCCCCCGGAGGAGGGCCGGGTGGAGAATATTTTGCTTTATTCTGTTCTGCTGTTGGCGCAAGGACCAGCAGTAACCACATTCGCAAAGAAAGAGCAGTTTCCACCAGGTTCAGCGGTATCCTCGAGACTTTGGTGGCAGTCCGAGATGCCCCTGTCCTGTGCGAGGAGATTGCTGTCCTATTGGCAAAGTTGACCAGTCCGGGCTGAACTGCCTGAGTTCCTTCAGAGGCAGGACGGTGGTACCACTAAAACACTATCAGAGGCTCCTGGGGCATATGGCATCCGCAGCCGCAGTCACGCCGCTTGGTTTGCTGCATATGAGACCACTTCAGCACTGGTTACACTCCCGAGACGGGTGTGGCGCCACAGTACAGTTCACATGACCATCATGCCGATGTGTTGCTGCTCATTCATCCCCTGGACGGACCTTGTCTTTCTATGGGCGGGAGTGCCCTTAGAACAAGTGTCTCGGCATGTCATTGTCACGACGGATGCCTCCTGTGCGGGCTGGTGTGCTACATGCAACGGGCAGGCAGCCTCGGGTTCTGGACAGGGCTTCGACTGCTTTGGCACATCAACTGGCTCGAGTTACTGACAGTGCTACTAGCCTTGCGGCAGGTCCGGCCGCTGCTGCTTGGCAAGCACGTGTTGGTCCGCACGGACAACACTGCGACCGTTTCGTACATCAACTGGCAGGGTTGTCTACGATCATGTCGCAAGTCAGAACTCAGCTCCCCCGGGCAGAGAATCTCTTTTCTCAGTATGGAGTTAGACTCTGTGAGTATGGTGGCGCCTCTCACCTATGAGCGTGACCAGTCCGGGCTGAACTGCCTGAGTTCCTTCAGAGGCAGGACGGTGGTACCACTAAAACACTATCAGAGGCTCCTGGGGCATATGGCATCCGCAGCAGGCAGCCTCGGGTTCTGGACAGGGCTTCGACTGCTTTGGCACATCAACTGCCTCGAGTTACTGACAGTGCTACTAGCCTTGCGGCAGGTCCGGCCGCTGCTGCTTGGCAAGCACGTGTAGGTCCGCACGGACAACACTGCGACCGTTTCGTACATCAACTGGCAGGGTTGTCTACGATCATGTCGCAAGTCACAACTCACCCGCCATCTCCTCCTCTGGAGTCAGGCGCGGCGCAAGTCGCTGCGTGCCGTCCACATACCAGGGGAGCTCTATCGTGCGGTCGATGCGCTCTCACAACAGCTCACGTTCTCCGGAGAATGACAACTCCATCCCGAGACGATCCAGAGTTAATTTGGGGAGCTCAGGTAGACCTGTTTGCCTACCACGAGTCCTCCCACTGCCAGCTGTATTACTCCCGGACTGAGGCCCCCCTCGGCATGGATGCACTGGCACACAGCTTGTCTCAGGCTGTACGCAGGTATGCGTTTCCCCCAATGAGCCTTCTCGCACAGACATTGTGCAAGGTCAGGGAGGATGAGGAACAGGTCCTGCTGGTTGGCCCACCCGGACCTGGTTTTCGGAACTCATGCTCCTCGTGACAGCCCCTCCCTGGCGCATTCCTCTCAGGAAGGACCTTTTTTCTCAGAGGCTCGGCTCCTTTGACACCCGTGTCCAGTGTCCAGTACGTGCCCAAGGTTCCCACCACGTCTTTTCGCGATCAGGTGGTGAACCTGCAAGCACTGCCCTCGGAAGAGGCAGATCCAGCCTTGGCATTGCTGTGTCCCGTAAGAGCGCTGCACATATACATGGAGTGCACCCGGAGCTTCAGAAGCTTTGAGTCTGCTACTGAGGTAAGCAGAAAGGGAAGGCTTCCTCCAAGCAGAGGTTGGCCCATGGGGTAGTGGATGCCATCACCTTGGCGAACCAATCCTGAGGCGAGCCGTGCCCCCTGGGGGTGAGGGCTCACTCCACATGGAATGTTGCCTCCTCCTATGCATCGGCGCACGGCACCTCTCTGGCAGACATCTGTAGAGCTGAGGGCTAAGTGACACAGAACACCTTCGCTAGAGTTTACGGTCTCCAATGCCATCAATGCCATAGGGTTGTGACGGGCTTCAGGTTGTGGCGCTTTCCATGGACCCCTAATGTCGTCATCGACATAACTCGAAGTGACGACAAATAGGGAACATCTCGGTTATGCACATAACCCTCGTTCCCTGATGGAGGGAATGGAGACGTTATGTCCCCATGCCACAACCTCGAACCATCGCTGTTTGCCAGGGACAAGTTCCCGGCTCTTCAGTATAAAACCTAATGAGTGGATGCACCTGTTGCCTATTTATACCCGTGTGCACGGGGAGTGGCTCGGCATGCAAAATTCACTAGCCAAATTTCATTGGCGTTTTCTCTTAATCAGAGAGGATTCAGGCTCCCAAGTAAGACCCCTAATGTCGTCATCAACATGACGTCTCCGTTCCCTCCATCAGGGATCGAGGGTTACATACGTAACCGAGACATTCATCAAATCAGAGAATCTTGTTTCTCACATTCTAAGGATCCTTTAGGTGCTTTTTTGCAAATTCCAAGTGGGTTTTTGTGTGTCTTCACTGGAGATGGTTCTCACTGCAGAACACAAGATCCAGGGGGCGTGGTTGGATCCAAATCCAACTCCTCCCACCTTACATATACTTAAACCTACCCGTCTCCACCCCGATCCCTAAACTCACCCATCTCCACCCCTTAAATTACCAATCTCCACCCCCTAGATGTGGATCCAACCACGCCCCCTGGATCTTGTGTTCTGCAGTGAGGAGCTACTGAGAAGTTTTGGCAGTTTGCTGGTCTGAAGCCTTCAGGTGTGTGTTAACACAATGCCAAGGAGGTAAGACATCAGCAATGATCTTAGGGAACGAGTTGT
>NW_015506320.1:101866-141769 GCF_001515645.1 Sinocyclocheilus grahami | reverse complement strand
CCTCGGGAAGGCGACGTCCACGTTAGTGGTTCAAGAGCGCCATCTATGGCTCAGCCTTGCTGAGATGAGTGACGCCAACAAAGTGCACTTTCTTGTGCAGGAGCGCGGCGCCCCCTCGTGTCCCAGCCGGCCCCTATGTCCCCCAGGAAGACGAGGCGGCCCTGACACGGACAGCCCGGAGATGCAAGGAACTGCTTCTTTTTCGGAGATGGCGAGAACAGCGCCACTTCTTCCCCCGGAGGAGGGCCGGGTGGAGAATATTTTGCTTTATTCTGTTCTGCTGTTGGCGCAAGGACCAGCAGTAACCACATTCGCAAAGAAAGAGCAGTTTCCACCAGGTTCAGCGGTATCCTCGAGACTTTGGTGGCAGTCCGAGATGCCCCTGTCCTGTGCGAGGAGATTGCTGTCCTATTGGCAAAGTTGACCAGTCCGGGCTGAACTGCCTGAGTTCCTTCAGAGGCAGGACGGTGGTACCACTAAAACACTATCAGAGGCTCCTGGGGCATATGGCATCCGCAGCCGCAGTCACGCCGCTTGGTTTGCTGCATATGAGACCACTTCAGCACTGGTTACACTCCCGAGACGGGTGTGGCGCCACAGTACAGTTCACATGACCATCATGCCGATGTGTTGCTGCTCATTCATCCCCTGGACGGACCTTGTCTTTCTATGGGCGGGAGTGCCCTTAGAACAAGTGTCTCGGCATGTCATTGTCACGACGGATGCCTCCTGTGCGGGCTGGTGTGCTACATGCAACGGGCAGGCAGCCTCGGGTTCTGGACAGGGCTTCGACTGCTTTGGCACATCAACTGCCTCGAGTTACTGACAGTGCTACTAGCCTTGCGGCAGGTCCGGCCGCTGCTGCTTGGCAAGCACGTGTAGGTCCGCACGGACAACACTGCGACCGTTTCGTACATCAACTGGCAGGGTTGTCTACGATCATGTCGCAAGTCACAACTCACCCGCCATCTCCTCCTCTGGAGTCAGGCGCGGCGCAAGTCGCTGCGTGCCGTCCACATACCAGGGGAGCTCTATCGTGCGGTCGATGCGCTCTCACAACAGCTCACGTTCTCCGGAGAATGACAACTCCATCCCGAGACGATCCAGAGTTAATTTGGGGAGCTCAGGTAGACCTGTTTGCCTACCACGAGTCCTCCCACTGCCAGCTGTATTACTGAGGCCCCCCTCGGCATGGATGCACTGGCACACAGCTTGTCTCAGGCTGTACACAGGTATGCGTTTCCCCCAATGAGCCTTCTCGCACAGACATTGTGCAAGGTCAGGGAGGATGAGGAACAGGTCCTGCTGGTTGGCCCACCCGGACCTGGTTTTCGGAACTCATGCTCCTCGTGACAGCCCCTCCCTGGCGCATTCCTCTCAGGAAGGACCTTTTTTCTCAGAGGCTCGCATTCACGCCGCTCGGTTTGCTTCATATGAGACTGCTTCAGCATTGGCTTCATGACCGAGCCCCGAGATGGGCATGGCAACGCGGCACTTACCGGGTCTCAGTCACCCCGTCCTGCCACCAGACTTTCAGCCCGTCGTCAGATCTTGCTTTTCTTCGTGCAGGAGTTCCCCTAGTGCAATTGTGCCACTTCAAATCGCTGCTACACGACAAGCACGTACTGGTCCGGATGGACAACACTGCGACCGTTGCGTACATCAACCACCAGGGAGGTCTACGCTCCCGTCGCATGTCGCGACTCGCCCACCATCTCCTCCTTTGGAGTCAGAAGCATCTGAGGTCGCTTCGCGCCGTTCACGTCCCGGGCGAGCTCAATCTTGCAGCCGACGAGCTCTCACGTCAGCCCGCCCTTCCGGGAGAATGGCGACTTCACCCCAAGACAGTCCAGCTGTTCTGGAGACGCTTCGGGGATGCTCAGGTAGACCTGTTTGCTTCTCCGGACACGTCCCACTGCCAGCAGTTTTACTCCCTGTCCGAGGGTACCCTCAGCACGGATGCGCTGGTACACAGCTGGCCTCGGGGCCTACGCGAATATGCGTTTCCCCCAGTGAGCCTTCTCGCACAGACATTGTGCAAGGTCAGGGAGGATGAGGAACAGGTCCTGCTGGTTGGCCCACCCGGACCTGGTTTTCGGAACTCATGCTCCTCGTGACAGCCCCTCCCTGGCGCATTCCTCTCAGGAAGGACCTTTTTTCTCAGAGGCTCGGCTCCTTTGACACCCGTGTCCAGTGTCCAGTACGTGCCCAAGGTTCCCACCACGTCTTTTCGCGATCAGGTGGTGAACCTGCAAGCACTGCCCTCGGAAGAGGCAGATCCAGCCTTGGCATTGCTGTGTCCCGTAAGAGCGCTGCACATATACATGGAGTGCACCCGGAGCTTCAGAAGCTTTGAGTCTGCTACTGAGGTAAGCAGAAAGGGAAGGCTTCCTCCAAGCAGAGGTTGGCCCATGGGGTAGTGGATGCCATCACCTTGGCGAACCAATCCTGAGGCGAGCCGTGCCCCCTGGGGGTGAGGGCTCACTCCACATGGAATGTTGCCTCCTCCTATGCATCGGCGCACGGCACCTCTCTGGCAGACATCTGTAGAGCTGAGGGCTAAGTGACACAGAACACCTTCGCTAGAGTTTACGGTCTCCAATGCCATCAATGCCATAGGGTTGTGACGGGCTTCAGGTTGTGGCGCTTTCCATGGACCCCTAATGTCGTCATCGACATAACTCGAAGTGACGACAAATAGGGAACATCTCGGTTATGCACATAACCCTCGTTCCCTGATGGAGGGAATGGAGACGTTATGTCCCCATGCCACAACCTCGAACCATCGTTGGTTGCCAGGTACAAGTTCCCGGCTCTTCAGTATAAAACCTGAGTGGATGCACCTGTTGCCTATTTATACCCGTGTGCACGGGGAGTGGCTCGGCATGCAAAATTCACTAGCCAAATTTCATTGGCGTTTTCTCTTAATCAGAGAGGATTCAGGCTCCCAAGTAAGACCCCTAATGTCGTCATCGACATAACTCGAAGTGACGACAAATAGGGAACATCTCGGTTATGCACATAACCCTCGTTCCCTGATGGAGGGAATGGAGACGTTATGTCCCCATGCCACAACCTCGAACCATCACTGGTTGCCAGGGACAAGTTCTCGGCTCCTCAGCATAAAACCTGATGAGTGGATGCACCTGTTGCCTATTTATACCCGTGTGCACGGGGAGTGGCTCGGCATGCAAAATTCACTAGCCAAATTTCATTGGCGTTTTCTCTTAATCAGAGAGGATTCAGGCTCCCAAGTAAGACCCCTAATGTCGTCATCAACATGACGTCTCCGTTCCCTCCATCAGGGATCGAGGGTTACATACGTAACCGAGACATTCATCAAATCAGAGAATCTTGTTTCTCACATTCTAAGGATCCTTTAGGTGCTTTTTTGCAAATTCCAAGTGGGTTTTTGTGTGTCTTCACTGGAGATGGTTCTCACTGCAGAACACAAGATCCAGGGGGCGTGGTTGGATCCAAATCCAACTCCTCCCACCTTACATATACTTAAACCTACCCGTCTCCACCCCGATCCCTAAACTCACCCATCTCCACCCCTTAACTTACCAATCTCCACCCCGTAGATGTGGATCCAACCACTCCCCCTGGATCTTGTGTTCCACAGTGAGGGGTTACTGCTTCACTGGGGAGAAGATTGAGTCTGGCCACACCGGTCAGATCGGTGGAGTGTTGCAGTGATGTTTGTCCTTCTGTAGGTTTCTCCCATCTGCATATATGATCATGGAGCTCAACTAGAGTGAACATCAGCTTCTTGGTCACCAGTCTAGACAAGGCCTTTCTCCATCAGTTGCTCAGTTTGGCCAGGAGGTCAGATCTAGAAAGAGTTCTAGTTGTTTCAAACGTCTTCCATTATGGATAATGAAGGCTACATGATTTTGTGAACCTTCAATGAAGCAGAATGTTTCTAAACTCTTCCCCTGATGTGTGGCTTGACGCAAACCTGTTTCTGAGCTCTACAGGTAGTTCTTTTGACCTCAGGGCTTGGATTTTGCTCTGATATGCATTTTCAGCTGTTAGACCTTTTATTAAGACGTGTGCCTTTCCAAATCATACCCATTCAATTGAATTTGCCACAGGTTAACGTCACTCAAAGTGTAGTAACATCTACAAGCAATATGAATGATCCTGAGCTAAATTTCAACTGTCCAATACTTGTGCAATGGAATCATTTAAGTTTTATATATTTTTAATAAATTTACAAAGATGTTAAAAACCTGTTTTTTGCTTTGCCATTATGGTGTATGGAGTGTAGAATGATGTGAGGGGGAAAAAAGCAATTTAAAGCAATTTAACATAAGGCAGCAACATAACAAAACGTGATACTTAGGACCATGTGATATTTCAGTTTTTCTTTTTTAATAAATCTGCAAAAATGTCAACAATTCTGTGTTTTTTTTGTCAATATGGGGTGCTGTGTGTACATTAATGAGGAAAAAAATTAACTTAAATTATTTTAGCAAATGGCTGCAATATAACAAAGAGTGAAAAATTTAAGGGGGTCTGAATACTTTCCGTACCCACTGTGTGTATATATATATACATAATGTAAATGGGTTTTCAAACCTATCTGTGTCCTGTTTATTTTTCATCATACATTTTTACTATGATTTACTAAAATTTTAATTGTAATAACCAAAAGTAATTTGAAACATTCAAGTGGACTCTTTACTTGTATCTAAGATGCTCTCAATGTACAAAAAATTTGCTACACAAACATTCACAGCTGCTTTTTTTTTTTTTGCAAAGACTTATAATTTTGACAGCTGAATCGTTCCCTTTCCTGGTGTAACTGTTGAAACAGTGAGACATACAGTGCACTTTAGAGGAAATCATTGAGAACACAGTCAGACATGGTTTTAGAGGCTGAGAAAATGAAGGCACCTGCCTCGCTGCCGGTCAGTCAATTACTTCAAACAGTTTTTCTATGAAGGCACATCTTTCATAGACTGTTTTTAGACAGACTTCCAAGAATTCATAATGTAACCAAGAAATATTAATGTCTACAATAAATATTTCTCAGTAGAAACTGTGTCATATGCAGCACATTGAAGAAAAAAAAGAACAAATGCACCATTTCAACAACTTTACACAAACATTTTTTTCTTTCCACCAACCTACACACAGGATTGTGGGATTGTGAGATTATATGACATGCTAAACCATACAGCCAGATTTCTTTATAAATAACTTGGCTCTTCAAACTTATATGCAAATTTAGTTTAAATATCTTTTTGTTGAGATAAATGTGTCCTTGTACTTATTAAAAATGACACATGTATGTTGTCTATGACAACAAGTCCATAAGAAGCTATGAATATGGAAACAATCCAGGATCAAGTAAAATAACAAAAAAACAAAACAAAAAAAAACTCCGTAATCAAAATTGGAGACCAAAGCATAATTATTTAAAAATCAACCATTAAAAAAAAAAAAAACACTAATTATTGACAACTAATATGAATATACATAGAGATTATGGCCCTGTGTTTCATAAACACTGGATTCAGACATGCTTTAATGCTTTTCTACCTTCATATATATAGCCTGCGGAGGAAACATTTCCAGGTTTTGGACAGAGTCTTTATTGCTGCTCTTCCACTTTATGCACTTGACATGAAACTCTGGCCTGCGTCGCTCTGTATCCCCTGAACAAAGGCCTCGCTGTCTGGCTGGATGTCTCTTGTTTCCCATCACTTCAGTTGTGCCCTTGAATGTGTGAAAAGCTGAGGTCAAAGGTGAGATCTGAGACTGTACTTCATGAAAGATTAAGCATGCCTCTCTTGTTTCGTATGCATAGTTAAAGCTGAGAGGAGTCCCCCACTGCTCTACACATTTATTTTTATCTGCAGGTTTGATCCGGCCCATTTACAGCTCAAATTTGATTAACTTTATGATTCAGCGTGGGAAGTGCCAGCAGAACATTCAACTCCTAATGGCAATTATTCCTCTCACACATTCAGAATTAGGCAGGAGTGGGTGACTAGTCAGGCCACATGTGCACCTGTTGTCAATCACTCCACAAGAGTGAACTGTCTACTCTACCTAGTCCTAGGGGGTGTCTTTTTCAACAAAAAATGGAAAACATTTTATGCATTTTGGTCACAACAACGGCGTTTTGGGGGGCTGAAAACTTGAACTTTTTGTAAACAGGTTTCAAAGTCATTCCCCTGCGTCACCATCACATGCTTGGATGAAGAAGAATGCACATGTGTGCAGGCGTGAAGTGTTTCTTTACGAAGTGACATCGCCAGCTACTGGTCTGGCATGCATAATACAGAGTTTTTAGTCGTGTTTTATGAATCCTTGTGAACAGAGATCATTTTGACAACGCTGACAATGTTGTCGTCTGTGTGTGAAACTTTTCCAAAAACGCAAAGGAAAAACGTCCTCGTTTTTAGCACATTGTTGATGTGTAAGCATACCCTAGCCTAGAACGCAAAGTTATTGATATCAAAGACAGAGAAAAATATGTTTTTAATACGTAAAAACCCTCTATGTATGACTATAAGTAAGAATAAAAGATGTGCACAAATGTACAGTATTTGAAAAATAATGTGTTTTTTGAACATTAAAGCATGTCAACATATTCTGTTACACCAAATACACAAAATAATGATCTTTAAAAAAGCATCATATGACCCCTTTAATAGCAAAAAGTATCCAAAAAAGTTTTAAAAAATACGATTAAAAATGAACTACACTGCCCAATATTTGTGTGTGCTGTGTATATTATGCATATTAGAGTGTAACATGCTAATAGCAATCTCTATTGGAACCAAGTGGCAACTGGAAATGACCTAAATAGTACCCAAATAGTGGTCCTTCACCTAAATAACTGATTTAATAGTTATTCATCTAAAAACATGCATTGCTTTATGCAAACACAGGCAATGAAAAAAAAAACACACGGAAACATTTCGGCAAGTGTTTAAATGTGCATTTCTGTTTTATAAGGTTAATAGGCCCATGGCATTGAATAAAACATGACCTGATGTCTGCTCGGTGAAACTGTATTTACCTGGTGAATCTGAAAGGAAGGTTTTTTTTTTTTTGTCTTGTTATGCTTTTCTGAGTTTTGACAATGCCAGATGTGGAGTTCAGATTCCAGACAGAAGGAGCCCACACATACGCTGTCATATGCATGTGCGCATCCACCCACAAACACATACACACAAACTGTCAGCGAGAAGAGCTTTTCACAAACACTACAGTTTCAGACATGCATGCCACAGCAAAGAGATTTGATTTGGACAGTTTAATAGAAGGGGACTGTGATATATCATAGAGAGGCCTGCAAATAACACAAATAACACGTCCAAGAATACCTTCAGATTGCTGATTGCAGATTGGTCTATTTATTGAATATATTTTAATGTATTTAGGAGTTTATAAAATAGTATTTTTATGTTTTAAGCATAAATCTACTAACATTTAGTGAGATTTATGCTTATACCGAGAATAAAATGCTTCTCAAGTAAATGGATGACGACATAGACACTAATTAAGAAAAATGATTTATGCAGTTAAGTAAACGTAATATAGATGTATTAGTCATGAGAATATTTTTTGTCCCTGATTTAAAGCTCATAAGTGGCATTAATCAAAGACACAGTGAGAGCAATCATCTGTGCATTATGTTTCTATAAGAGTCTCATAAACATTTTTTTATGAGCGATATTCTTCAGTCGACGGGAGATAAGATCCACGGATCCAAATTGTGTGTATTTGCACTCCATCATCATTTTTACAACAGGAGGGATCAAACTACTGCAAATGTACTACAAAATCAATCTCTCATCAGAGCCAGAAATAATTTCAATCAACCCAGTTCGCCTTTACTTCGCATATTAGATCAAATTTAGCCACTTGCAAAATCGATTTCCTCAGCACTGCAATATTTTCCAAAGTTTAATTACTTTCGATAAATGGGAAATAGACATGCTGAAGGTGAAAGAGTTAAATTTGACTCATAGAGCTCTGTGTGTTAGCGGTGAATTATACTGTACCGCAGCAGAATGCAGTTCAATGTCTTGACGTCTCTTCCACCTTTTTTTCAGGCAAGCTGAAAACACAGAGGCCGGTCATTGATTCATTCTTTCAGTCCTCAGTACATTATATGGCATTTGACATAGCATCTGTAAACAGAACCTGATGGCAATTAAATAGACTTACATTAAATTTTTTTCTACATATTTCTGTGTCTAAAAATCAGATGTTACAAGAGTCATTCCTCATTTTCTGCTACATAAATTTTGCTTCAATTTCCTAAAAATGTCTTAAAAGACAATAATGTTAATATGATATGAATAAGAAAGTTATTATAAATACATTTGAAAAATGATCAATATTATATTAAGACACTTTTATCCAAAACCACACTTGGATAACGTGTGATTTGCATTCACACATTTTAGCAGTTTTATCAACATTCCCTGGGAATTGAATGCTTCCAATGTAAATCAATTTGGTGTTTTGTCCACCCTATTATGCGCAATTTAATTTAATATTTAATACTTTTTTGTAATATTTTAATAATGTGGACATCTATATGAAAAACATTTTTGTTGTAAATTAATTAGTGAAGGGGAGTAATATTTAAGATTTTGATTTACATTTAATTCAATATTTAATGCAATTTGTAATTTTTTAATAACATGAACTATGAAATGTTTTTGTGGTAAATTACTTAGTGAATAAGAATAATATTTCTTTATATTTTTATTTAATATTTTCTTAATCATATTTTAATAATGTGAATAAATATGACACATTCCATTTTACTTATATATATATATATATACAATAAATGTAATTTTCTTTTTTAAAGGTAATCATATTTTAATGATGTTAAAAACGGCAAAAACATTTTGGCAATTAATTAGTGAAGGAGAATACTGTTTATTTTTTTTTTATATATCTAATTAAATATATAAAATTTTAATATGATAGAATTATGAAAAAACATTTTGTTGTAAATAATAAAGAATGGAGAACTATCAATTCTATATCTGTGCACTTAAAACCTAATTTATTAAGGGTGAAATCTCTCGAATATGTATATGTCTATAAGGTAGAGGTTGTGTGTCAGTATGTTCCTTTTTATTAAAACCGTTTAAGCCACTGAGCTTGACCTGTATGACTTTTACTGACTTTAGCACATCACTCCTAAGATGAAACACACTTAAAGAATATTTCATTTTTCCAAATTCTAAAAGCCCAAAGGCATCAAATTAAAGGAAAGATCCAAAGAACACATCAGTGGCCAACTAAAAGACAGAAACAACCAATCTGCATTGTGCATCTGCCAGCCAATCTGCATTGTGTATAAGCAATCTCAATCATGTACCCTCCTCCCACGTTACATTAGTGAAGGAAATCAAAACCTGTCCTTTTGATCTGAATTGAGCTGTTCCAAACCGGAGTGTGACTTCAAACACAATTCTCCTGGTGAGAAAGAAAATACTGTTATTGTTCAGTTTTGGAGTGTAGTGAACAACATATTTCCCCACAGATGAGAGGAGAGGAGATGTTGAGTGGAATGAGAGGTGAAAGGAAAATAAGAATCAGAGCAACAAAGAGAAAGCCATGAAAACAGATAGTTAAAACAGTATTAGAAAGGACACAGAAGGGGAAAGGCTTCTTCTGAGATCATTTTTCACTATTGCTACTGAACATCAACATTTCTAAAGCAACTTGTGTTAAAATGCATCTCACATCCAGTTTAATATATACAGACATCTACAAGTTAACCTTCAGCTTGTTGGCTTCTTTAAAAAAAAAGTTTAAACACTGTGTCTCTGTGGTGCACAACACAAAAAGTGCTTCTGTGCCATACATTTGTTGCTGTTCCTTCCTCCAAGCAGTGAACCGGAAATCGATCGAAGTTCACCATCCTGACGGACATATCAATTCTCTGAATGCACCGAGTGGAACGAGAAGAGAGGACACATCCAGAGGAGCTTCACTGTCAGCAGGCGGATCCTTTGTAGAAGTCTTTTCAAATGTGACCTGTAAAGTATAAGCTTCAATAAACCTAACATCAGCTACATCGTTTAGAGTCACTCATTCACCTCTATAAATATAACCATAATTTAAATGTTGGCCCTGGAAAGAAAAGTTATTTGTTTTTTGCACTTTAATTAGAGCAAAAATACATTCAATTTAAAGAAAAGACATTTTGTTGTTGTTGATGATAAGAGAAGCCTGTGTAATCTCACGTATAAATATGTGCAGATTTGCAAACAGCTAAACATAGTTTGATGAGAATGCTTTCCTCTTTCTGCACACATCTCTTATAATCTTGTCACAGAATTGCTCGTATTCACAACAGTCTTCTTTTTGTATTCTTCTGGCTGGTGAAATGAAAAATCTATTTTTTGCTTCATTTGAAGAGTAAAAAAAACCCATGATGACTTTTCAGCATGACTTTCTTTTAAAAAAACAGTTCTTATTGCAAAATGTGAAGACGAGCAGACCAGACTGCAGCTTCCACTTCAACCGCACAGCACTTTCAGGTTGCTTGTATATTTTGATTGGCTTCACCTTCAAAAAATCATCAAGGATGCATTAAACTGATCAACTGTGACATTAATAATATAAAAGATTTCTATTTTATGTAAATGTTGTCTATTCATCTGTCTATTTTATCTAAATGCTTTCTATTCATCAAAGAATCCTAAAAAAAGAGTTACTGTTTTCAACATTGACAATAATAAGAAATGCTTCTTGAGTAGCAAATCAGCATATTAGAATGTTTTCTGAGGGATCATGCGGCACTGAAGACTGGAGTATTGATGCTGAAAATTCAGCTTTGCCTCACAGGAATAAATAAAATGGTAAATATATATTCAAATAGAAAACAGTCGTTTTAAATTGTATTATACTATAGGGCTGTTGAATGCTTTAATCTGATTGGCTGATGAACAATCTAAGGTGTGCAATTATTTTCAGGGAAACGCATGGTTAATGTAGTTCCAGGCAGCTCTTGTCCGCATTACATGACCGTATCACTTCGCCAAACAATTTTAGTTATTTTAAAGGTCCGTACAGACTACAACAGCAAAATAACCAAAACCCACAATGACACTGACAAAGCAAATCAATATTGTAAACAATACATTGAAAATGACACTAAGGGCTCTATTTTAACGATCTAAGCGCATGATCTAAAGCACAAGGCGCAGTCCGAATCCACTTTTGCTAGTTTAATGAGGGGAAAAATGATCGGTGCGCCCGGCGCATGGTCTACAGTAAAAGGGTTGTCTATTAAGGGTTATTCTCTTAATGAGTAACGGGTGTGTTTTAGGCATAACATGGAATAAACCAATCAAAGTCTCATCTCCCATTCCCTTTAAGAGCCAGTTGCGCTCGCGCCATGGTCGATTCTCTATTTATACGACGGAATTTGCAAGCGCAAAGATTGAACGCATCTCCAGAGAGGAAACGGAGCTACTCGTGCGCAAGCAAATAGGTAGGCTAATTCTGATACATGCAATGACTATCTATTATAGGCATTTTATATTTATGTAGAGCCTACACAATAATAATCTTTTACATTGTAATCATTTAATTTTTAATATTTGGTATGGTTGTGTGCTGCTACGGGTCCGTGTGTGTAATAAGCAGATTGTACGCACTTTGTGGACCCGCCTATAGGTGCATATTACTAACGTGCTCTTTAAATAGCAAAAAAATACTGCGCCATTGACTTTAGACCAGGTTTTAGTTGGTCAATGGTGCAGTCTATTTCAGTTGCCTCGTTTTCAGACCTGCATGCCCACCTCGGGTGTTTCTAATAATCCAATGACCCATTGTCAATTATTCCTTACATAATATATCACATTAATTTGTATAGTATTTCTCATCAATTTGATGAGTGGGCTTGGTGACCAAAACAGACTTCTTTCAGGAAACACTAAAAAAATCATCACTTTATATATAATATGAATCTATCTAAGTATTACAGCCAGGATTCTGCCAACCCCTGCCCTAGAAAGAAGACTTCCCTCAGCCAGTTTCACCCTGGAAAATGCAATTACAACTCAAGCTGCCACTAGATGATGCCCAGAAGTGGTGACCACATACAAAAGTGTGATGTGAATGTCTTCTCTTCAGCAGTATTGCCTCTCAGGCCCCAGGAGTTTCCACTCGCTCTGCTTCCAGACGTGTTTACCTGCAACGTCTTGCTGAGCAAGATGGAACTTTCTGCTAGAACTGCAAACATCAGACTTTTCTGAAGAAACAGCATTTATGCCCCAAAGAAAACATCACAACCATTCAGAACCAGAAGAAAAACAGAACTGGAAAAGTCGCTCCCATCATGAGTGCCTTGATTAATGTTAAGCTTGATGTTCTGTCATAACCACATGTATTTTCCCATGCTGGTCACATGATTTTGTGATAAACCATTTTTTTCTTCTTCTTCGGGGGGTGTTTGGTTAGTAACATAACTGACAATATTTGTGGACATGAGTAAAACTACAGTAAATATTTTCTTATTTTTCTAGCTATTTCAATATATAGGGTCAGATTTACTAACAGCCTGTGCCAGCGCAAACCGTCTTTTGGCGTTAAAATAGTAGGATTCTGTCAGGATTTACTAAAGATGCGCAGTGAAGAATTAGCGTGGAAAAGGTGTGGACAATTATTTTTGCACCTGACCTTACTGAATATGCATTTGTAGGAGTTTCCCTTTCAGACGCAAAATTTATGGGAGGAGAGTATTAAAATGAATCATGCAACGTGATTTCCTGTTTGCACTCGTCAAATGACTAGTATTTGCGTCATTATTTAACACCCCCAAAAAGCATGTTTTGCTATTTTGCACTTGAAATGGCTGCAAGTGTTGTTGCTAGGAGGAGGCACTGCAGAGAACAGAGAGCGCATGGTAGAAGGGAGAGGATTTTTTCCACAGGTAGGCCTATTAATTTATTTGGAACGCCAGAAGAACACATTCGAATCTGAACATATCCTTACGCTAATTTGCGCTGCGCTTGGTAGATTGCATTGGTCATTATGGAAATTAGATGTTGCATCTGCGATCTTTAATTTGCGTGTTGTTGTCAGTAGGCTAAATCACCCGCAGAAATTTCCACGCCCATCGGCGCTGTTTTGGAATTGCGCTCTTGCGCTAATTTGCCCCGTTTAGTAAATCTGGCCCTTAATATATATTTGATATTTATTTAGACTCATGTATTTAGATACATACATTTACTATAGATAATCTTGACTTTAACATTATTTAATTAATTATTTTGTAATCAAAACACAATTAAATACAACTGTAATTTAAGGGACATTAAAGGGGTCATATGATGCGATTTCAATTTTTCCTTTCTCTTTGGAGTGTTACAAGCTCTTGGTGCATAAAGAAGATCTGTAAAGTTGCAAAGACTAAAATCTCAAATCCAAAGAGATGTTCTTATAAAATAAAATAAGATATTCATTATAAAAGTTGAGTTAACCCCGCCTACCTAAAAGGGCTCGTTCTAACACGCCCCTACATATCTACGTCACTATGTGGGAAGATTTGCATAACGCCACCCAAATGTTCACGCAAAGAAAGAAGGCGTAACTTTTATTCTCACTGTAGTATTGTTGCCGTCGCCATGTCGGGAAGAACTGTGTATTTCGTTGTGAAAGCGAAACTACTTTGTTTGGTCTTCCAAAAGAGGACGATATCCGCTTTGTCATGCCTAGAGCTGATCTGTGCTGGTCGCTGAGGGAATACATCACCTTAGTGCTGTGGATCGCCGGATCGGCTTTCAGCGTGGACGAAGCGGAGTCCAGTCCGGGGTCGTCACATGTGGTTGCCGCTCCTTCGTCGAATCCGCCAGCCGCGCTGTTCTCAAGCCCGCGCCTCTGCTCAGTCTAGCCCAGCCTCAGCTCACGCTAGGCCTCGGCTTCCGCTCACGCTAGGCCACCTTGTGTTTCCTTGTGAAAGCAAAACTACTTTGTTTAGTTTTCCAAAAGAGGACACAACTACAAATCAGTGGTTAAGTTGTATTTACAACACTGTTCCAGAACTGATCCTGGTAGAGTAGACTACAATGCCGACAGTTCTGACTCACAGACTGTAAGTACGTTTTCATTTAAAGGATTTGCCACGGTTTTATGTTTACGCGGCAATACACAAAATAATGTTCTTTTTAGCAGCATCATATGACCCCTTTAAGGGCAATTTCAAGCAAACTGAAAAACAGGGTGCGCAAAAATAAGTGAGGTTATAGTATGTATTCTCTTAATGGATATGATATTTCTGAAGAAAATTGTTAGAAAAAATATATAATCATCGTCAACAAGCAAATGTACCCGATAGAATGTAATAGATAATAGAAGATAATTTGATTTAAAATAAAATAAAATCCATAGTCAAGATTAGTTTTCCATAATCTTTTGAGATGCTATGAGGTGTATGTTTCTTTAACCATTTCTCTGAGTTTCTCTTGAGCTACATATTAGTCATCTAAAATTTCTGAAGTCTTGCAAACAATCTCACTGGGTAGTTTTTTGCTGATTCTTACTTTACTATAACACAGCAATAAAAAGTTAAAGGTCATTTTAGCAGCCGGTGTTTGCATGCTCTGACTCTCTCTGGGGGATCCGACGCATATTACTGTGCAATATAATTGAGCGCAGCTTCTTACTGTCAGAAGGTCTCCCTGGAGGATAGCGTTCCTTCACACCTTCAGTGCAGTGGTAGAAAGACACTTCAGCAAGCCGTGGCAGATGCCGACACCTCAAAACAGAGAGAGAATACTGTAGAAGTTATTTTGTCGCATAAACCTTGGCTCAAAAGAGAGTTAGAGGCAGTTCAGCCGGCATGTTGATATAATGCATTCTGGAAGGTGCTGCAATGTGAAACCTGTCAGACTGGCCTTGAAGAGAGGGACGGCACATCAGACAGCTGTAATCCATCTTTACTGCGGGCATGTGCTTAGTCAAAGGAAGCCCCTAATCATGCTTTCTATCTCTGTGTGCTTTTCAATTCAAGAATCTATTTCATTGCTTTATGTTAGGCTGTATTTTTGACACTGATTCATCTGCATTCAGCATAACCACCCACCTGTCATTCTGTCATTATTTACTCACCAACACATCGTTTCAAGCTCCTGCTGTCGACCCTGGACCACAAAACCAGTCTTAAGTCGCTGGGGTATATTTGTAGCAATAGCCAAAAATACATTGTATGGGTCAAAATTATAGATTTTTCTTTTATGCCAAAAAATCATTAGGATATTAAGTAAAGATCATGTTCCATGAAGATATTTTGTAAATTTCCTACTGTAAATATATTAAAACTTAATTTTTGATTAGTAATATGCATTGCTAAGAACTTCATTTGGACAACTTTAAAGGCGATTTTCTCAGTATTTAGATTTTTTGCACCCTCAGATTCCAGATTTTTAAATAGTTGTATCTCGGCCAAATATTGTCCAAACAAACCATACATCAATGGAAAGCTTGTTTATTCAGCTTTCAGATGATGTATAAATCTCACTTTCGAAAAATTGACCCTTATGGTTTTGTGGTCCAGGGTCACATTTGTGAACAATCTCTATGCTCTTGCTATATAATGAAAAAAAAAAAAGAATAGAAAAGAAAATAGAAAATAAATAAATAAATAAAAATAATCACTATAAAAGAGCGATATAACTTGAGCTTTATATTCAATAATTTCTTAACCCAAGTTACTGTAAATAAAAATGATCAGATATATATTTTTCTTTAGTTACATATAGTTTATTTTTATATACTGGATTTTACGCTGTAAAATAAAATAAAATATTTTACCTCCTGAGGTAATTGAAATCACCCGTTTTACTGACTGTGTTGAGAATGATTTTTTTTAATGTTTACAATATCACACTATTAGGTTTGAAAAAAATAATAAAATAAAACAAAATAAATAAAATGAAATTCAATTCATTTTTTATTCAATTAAAAAATAAATATAAATACATATATTAAAAATATACTGGAGTTTAGTCTGTAAAAAAATAAAATAAATACATTTTAGAAAGAGATGATTTTAATGTTTACAAATTCACACCAACAGGTGATTAGGTTGTTTAGAAAAAAAATAGTGAAATAAAATAAATCAAATTCAGTTCAATTCAAAATAAAATAAAACATGACCTTTTACTGACTATTTGTTGAAAAACAATTATTGTTTACAAAAAAATAAAAAAACACACGTTTACAGCGTGATAAAATAAAATAAAATAATGCAGACCATAAAATATTTAATTTCACCTCAAGAGTTTAGTGATATGGCGACATCTTAAATTCTACCGTATTTATAGAAAGTAATGTGTGCTTGCCTCTTCTTCATGTTCTGCAGTCATGACAGTGACTTCCTGTGCCCTGTGTGATAATAAGCATGCTTGACACGTTCATCTCCAACAGTCCACTCACTCTCCAGGGTGATGTGATCTGATCTCAGGTTAGACTGCATTAGAGAGGTCTAAATCCACGGCATGATGAAGGGCGATTTGGGGAAATGGTTGGCTAACCAAGCACTGTGTCAGAGCCACATGTCCTCCTGCTTTCATTAAAAACTTCCTCCACCCACATGGAATGATTTATGAGCAGTTCCACACTGCTTCTCACCTGGGCTTCAGGCCCCACAGATCTGCAAACAGCCTACCAGAACAAAGCCACGCTCTCTCTGAACCCTGGCTGACCCCAGCCAATCGAATCAAAGCGCCGAGCAGGTACAGTCTCAGCAAGTCTGAAGATGTGAAAGTCTTCATGTGTGGCTGGAAGAATTCAAACCAAGATGATTCTAAATTATGTGAAGATAACTGAACCACAGGAGTGTAACCATATACTCATTTTCATTAAAAATCCTGATGATTTATATCTATTGATCTTGACATACTGTACACTACTGGTCAAAATAAAAAAATAAATAAAATAAACTATTTTTAAAATGTAATTTATTCCTGTGATGACAAAGCTGAATTTTCAGCATCATTCTTCAGTCTTCAGTGTCACATGATCCTTCAGAAATCATTCTAATATGCTGATTTAGCAAAAGACAAAAAGCAAAAGACAAAAGACAGTAATGACATGTATAATATTACAAAATATTTCTATTTTAAATAATTGTTAGAATTTTCTATTTATCAAAGAATCCTGAAAAAATGTATCACAGTTTACATACATTAATATTAAGCGGCAAAAACCATCATTGATAATAATAAGAACCATTTTTAATCATTGAGTGCCAATAACTAATTAACCACCAACTGTAATGATATTTCACAATATTATTTGTTCAATATTACTGTTTTACTGTATATTTGATCAAATAAATGTACGCTTGGTGAGCATAAAAGACTTCTTTCAAAAACATTTCAAAATCGTAATTATTACGGTAAACGACTTTCAAACTATGAACCATTTGGCTGACAATAAACAATTTATTAATTAATTGCAATCACAGTTCTTTTGGGTACAATAAATATGCTGTGGTGTCTTTTTTGCTTAAAAATGTTTACGTTTGTTTGTTTGTTTGTTTATGATTTAACGGCATGCGAGCTACCTCGGCTATATTCATGAAAAATATGAAAGAATCCTATAAATGCTTTTAAAAAATCTGAATGGAATCATTTGTAATTGAATCAAACTGTTCTGTACTTGCAAAATCTGCTTTTAAATCTGAATCCTGTCAATTGAATCGATTCACACCCCTAACAATGGCTCAAATGAAACAAATATTTTGTTCTTACTCAATTCACAAACCTTTTGCAAATTAGTTTGACTGTTCAAAAGAATCCATTCCCTCAGGAGGAATCAACTACACACATAACTAGTGAGTGCCTACGGTACATCTCTGCAATGCCACACTACATCTGAGCCAATTTAATAAAAGAAGACTCATTTAACACACAATGCACACAACATTTTGCAATGCCAGATGTCTCTGTCCATTTAATAAGGACCTTTAGCTTGAAGCAGGCTTGTTTACAGTATGAGCTAACAACTCCTCCGTTTGATGCCTATTTGCTCATTTCCTGTGGGAATATAATAGACGAGGTACGTGGCATCAACTGATTGGCTTGTGTTCCAATCTTAAGCCTCTCAACCTTAGACAGCATGCACACAAAACCGCTCAAGAACTGTCTAATGCATATTGCAAACATAGAAATGTCAAGTGCTGACTGAAATCACTGCAATTTCTTTGTAAAAACTGGTTTTTAATTAAATAAAGGTGTGCTGGATTTGCCAAGGTCTGAGGTTTGCAAGATTTGTTACTATTTATTTATGTCTATATGTTTTTGTTGTCTGTCCAGCCTTTTTGACTGATGTGCCATTAATGAATAGGCTAAGTTTCCTTTATGTTGCCCAGCAGTTTCATCCATTAAAGATTTACCTAATAATTAATGTCATACATTAAAAAATAAATAAATACAACTTACCTGTCAGTCAGGCAGCCTTTTCATATCCCAGTGGGTTTTATGGTCGGAATAAGATAAAAGCCTGCCAATCCGAGACTGTAAAACAAGAAATAGAAGATTGTGACTTTGATTGAACAGCTTCCATACTCTTAACAATCAACTTCAATAACATTTCAGCTTTACGATTCCAAAATAAGTTTCATTACTTGCTTTTGTGAACACAGTACATCAAATTACATTACGTCTGTGAGTTCTATAATGAGACTAATTTGCATAGGGAGTTTGCACTAGATAGCATTTCATTCTGTCATGCCATTTCTAAAGCATTTTGTGGCTGCTTTGATTACAGGTAGATGAGATTTGCACTGAAATTCCGTGAAAATTCAGTGAATCCACACCTGCAAGTGAATAAATGTGGTGGATATTTTTGGTAGCTGACTGAGGGTTTATTCCAATTGTCACACTGTCCCCGACTTTTGCTCTGGTGGATAAAAGTCATGCCATAGACCGAACATTAATTAATTCCCAGCTGACAGCTCCTCTTTCTCCTCCCCTGTGTGTTTGTTCTCTGAGGGAGGTACAATCATTGGGTCCTTCCATGAGAACAGCAAGCTGCATTTCAGCTCTCTCCTCGATAATTAAAGCTCAGAAAATATTGCGCACTCCTGCTATCTGCAATCAAATCTATACATTTCAGATTTATGACCCGTATTTCAGCGCACTACTGTAGGTAAACGGTTCCTCCGCCGCCATCTGTTGAATTGAACCTTAATGGCACCTGCTACTTTCATTAGCTTTTATTTGTCATTCTTTTAGCTGTCCTTTCTGCAGCCCGTTCCGCTTGCTTGCGCTGTAATGCAGAACAGAATCCTGATAGATACAGAGCAAGTGGAAGCTTGGCCTCTGGGTTTGACATGAATCTCGATTTCACAGAAAACCACATAGTTACGATACAGAGATGTTTGGATGTTGCCCGTGAGATCACTTATTGTTTCTGATTTACGTGTTTTTCTGGAACAACACAAATGGGTCAATAAAATAAAATTTAAATAAAAAAAATAAATAAATAAACTAAAAAAATAAATAAAATAATAAGCTTTTTTTGTGGGGTTATGCCCATAGATGGGGAAGAAACATATCCTTACAAAAATAAAATAATAAAAAATAAATGCAGAAAGCAATAAATAAAATGGAAAGAGTAAACGGAAATAATATCAGGACTACAATTACTTAAAATTTATAGATACATATATTTATATAAAACCTGATAATCCTTTATTTACTGTCCTATCATTTCATTTAATTTTTTCCCGCAGGTTTGGACCTCCATTATTATTCTTTTTTAATTAGTATTCCTTAATAGTACAAATAAATAAATAAAAAATAATGAAGCAGTGTTGGTTTACACTACATTATTAGATATTTTAATACATGTTAAAATATTTGAAATATTATTAACATTAATACTAGGGGTCAATTATGTGAGCAAAATGCCTGTTTCTTCTTTGACAGCCATTAAAGAGTAGTCATATATTCTGGGAAAAATAAAAAAACATACAAATCATAAGCATATTACATTATATTACAGTACATGTTTAACTAATGCAGCTAATACTCAAATAAATAGTCAATTAAGCCCGTGGACTAAAGCAAAACAAGCACTTTGGGTAAAATTACAGTCGCATCTCCCTGCTGCTCATTTATTCTGTGACTGTGCAACCTTAGTTAATTTAGTCAGACTCCACATAATTATGTAATTGGAGGCTTTTATCTGGCTGGATACTCTTTGGCTACATGAAGCCGGTCTACTGGGCTTTATAAAGACGAGAGAGAATAAAGGATTTCAGCCCAAACTGTTAAATTATATATTCTCAAACTGTACAGAGGAGTTGTCTTTAATCCATTGACTCTGTTGAGGTGGATGAGAACAGACGATCAATTTGACCTCTCAAAACTCTCCACATTATAGGCATATACAGCGAAACAGTGAGATCACACTTGACCTTAACTTCCCGAGGATTCTCACACGTCTATTTTAGCTGTCATTCTGTTCAGGGAAAAGCTAATGTTCAGTAATGGCCCTTCAGTCGTACTTTGCGCTAGCGCCGACAGAATAAGGCAACCTTCGCTCTTTAGGGAGGGCGGTGGAGATCTCAGCGTCGGCGCTTGTTAATCAGCCAATAGGAACGTGAGTCACGCATCTGCCATTAATTCATGAGCAGACTCTTCACATCAGAGCCAATAATACCACTCTCCATAACTCTGCTCGCTCTATTCACATTAAAAGCCTTGTCATTGAAACAGCTTCTACTTCACTTTATGAACACACACATAGAGCCTAAGGTCACAAAAGATCCACATTAATGGGATCGGATTCCATCACTAAAATTAAATATTACTGCAGAATCTTAGGCTGAATTTTGGCTTGTGTCCCTCTGTCAATTTCTGTTCTGTTTCATAATGTCAAAAGGCCCCGCTACACACACTGTACGGGCTAAATATTAGGCCCATTGGACCGTTTCAAATCCTCTGAACTGCGCTGTGATTGGTCGAGCCGGAAGAACTGGAAGGAAAGCGCAGCAGAATTTAAGTGGCCGAATGAAATGTGATGAGTCAGGGTAGCGGACAGCCAAAAAATCCATCCCAGAATGTCATTACCTGAAGTGATCTGTGAAATGAATGTCAAAGAAGGCAAAATTATGAAAGGGTTAAAAGAATGCTTCGTTTTAGCTGAAAAGAACAAAGCTCGTAATTTTTTAATATTGGGAAACACCTCAGTTGTCAGGAATGACTAAAGAGTTTGTCATTAAAGAGATTTGATCTTTTTTTACAATGTCTTCCAACTTTATTTTTGCATTTATTGCTGGTTCTGATGTTGTTGTTGTTTTGTTTTTTATCTGTGCGCTTCTTATTGTTTTGACATAACACAGAGAAACAACCAGATTCATCAATGTTAATTTCCCATTGGCCTTATTATCCCTTGTCCCCCAGCTTTCATTTTTCTGTTTTTAATTCACAAGGTCTGTTTCTGACACACACTCCTGTCATTTCTAACTACCTTATTAACCAAAAATTGGCTTGAATTTAGTTTGTATTTTTTCCATTTATTTTTTAATTTAATCCTGATTATCTTGTGTGCCAAAACATTCCCCAGTGAATTTACACAATTTCTGGTTTTCTACTTCCTTGCAAAGTAACATTGCACAAGAATAACTACTTAAAAGGGACATTTCACCTAAAAATTAAACATTTGGCCTCATTTACTCACCCTTCTTTTATTCCAAACCTGTATGACTTTATTTCTTCTGTTGAACAAAATGCTTGTTATTTTGAAGGACATTTCATAATGACCATGGCCAACTCAACAAAAAAAAAGCACCTCAAAAGTAGTCCATATGAATTGAATCGAGTCAATGAGTAACTCAAATTTGTAGTCTGAGCTTTAAAAAATAATTCAATTCAAAAGAATGTTTCGTTCACTGATTTGGTTCCCAAGTCTGGCTGCGGTAGTTCTAAAGTTAACATGACCACTTCTATGGGACTATTTGGTCTATTTATTTATTTATTTTTCATTTATGGTGGAATGACTTGATGAAGTTGAGCAAATAACAGAATTAATTTCTGGGGGACACAAGCTCAAAACATTGATCAGAAGGCTTGAAGAGGTGTATTAACTAACCTTCGATTTAATGTATTTTGTTTAACTTCCAGCATTTTTGAAAATGAATGCATCCTCTGTAGTCTCACCTTATCAAACGTTCATTTTAATCTGTCATCTGGAACACAGAATAATTTGATTTGAAAATATAGAAAATCCATTTTAAACCTGCTAGAGCAATCAGAGGTGTGTTAACTTTTAATCTACGATTTAATCCAATTGCGTTACAGGAACCTTAAAGTACTTATCACAGTATTTCATTAGAGAGCTACAAGGAAAAACAAGTGGGATATGCGATTAGAAAGGAAATGACAGAATCACAAGATACAATAATTTCACCCAAATGGCAGAACAAACCCGAGTCAGACCTTTATCTTTCCCTTTATATTTACAGACTCTACTACCACTGCACAACAACTAGTTATTTTGTGGAAGAGAGTCTAGCTGAATGTATTTTTGAATTACAGACTCACTGTCAGCCAAAACCTACAGTTGTGTTGTAATGGGCTCAAGGTTTTGAGCGATAACCTTTAAGAACTAGAGATTCTCTGCCTGTGGATTTGCACTGCGAATGCATGCTTAAAGCTACTACTTGGATGCATTTTTAGAGTGTTTAAAGATACCCGGTAAAACTTTTGGAAGAAGTTTTCAAAGTTGACCTTGGCTGGGTTTCCTGATAACACTACAAACCAAGATCATCATGACTTATTTTGTTATTTTACAATAAAGCAATACCTTATTTCCCAAAGCAGGATGTCATTCCAAAATTGAAACTGAATGATGCTGAACTGACTGCTTTGTTTTCTACAATTTATTTGGGTAACATAACAGATCATGTTAAATTTTAAATATTAAATCATTAAAGATACTGCAACCAAGACCAATTGGATGGATATTGTGACCAGTGATGAAAGATCTATGTAAATCTATGGATGGATAAATATTTGCAGTACTGGGGAAAATGGATTGTGTTTACGACTTGTTTTGACCACTGCATGACCTGACATATACATTTCTATTAATGTAACTTAAGTATGGATGCATAGGTGACCAAATGACTGTTCAATTGAGTTCTGTTGTTTTTGTATGAAAAAATGAAAATAAAACTGAAATAATTTACTCACCCTCATGTAATTCCAAACCTGTAAACCCATAGGACTGACTTTCTTCTGTGGAACAGAAAGAAGTTTTTTTTTCTTTTTACATACAATGAAAGTTAATTTAAGTTTTGGATGAAATCATTTATTTTTATGGCCTACTTAGTCAACAATTACGTAAAGTTCAGTAGGAATTAACATTTCGGTAAAGTCATATCTTTACTGTGATTGAACATCTTTATGACTTGCATTTACTTTGTGACTGCAGTCGCTCCTCAGGTTTTAGTGAACATATCAAAAGCTGCATTTCTGTAGTTGTAGTTTATGCGATTATAATAGAAGGTATGAATATAACTCTCCTCTTGATTCTGCTCATAATTTCTGTTGACCTCTGCCACTCTTGCAAACACAGATTTCGGCTCTTTAAGCCTCCGACTTGATTGAAGGATTCATTATTTCTTGGAATCTCTGCTCTGATTGGCGTCAGTCTTCTAGAAAGACTGGCTGTCCTATAAAGCATAGTTATATTTTATCATATAAGCAACAAACGATGAATTGCTAAATTAACAAAGACAATGCATTTCTAAATATGAACTAAAGGACAAACCGAGAGAGCGAAAAAATAGATATGATATGCATAAAATATATACTGTCAAAGTTAAGGCATTAATATGGATGATTAAATATTATAATAACTTTACTGATTGAAAGCCCTACTAGGAATTATGTATCTAAATGTAAATACAATATTTGATATTTAATCCATTCTATAGTGTTTTTTAAAGGTCCTATGCACAAAATAAATGAATGCATCAATCACAAGATTACACAAACATATATCACAGAGAATAAGACAGCTGTAGGCAATCGTATCCCCTTCTTTAGCGACACAGAAGGCTTGTGCTCATGGCAGACTGTGCTTGCACATGCTGCATTGTGATAATGTTCACAGTTATTACAAATGATGGAAATGAACCTCCCTATTAACAGCCTCTCTAGGTTTAGTCTGTAGAGCTCTTGCTGGCTCGAGTCACTCAAGAGCCCCTTTTATGACCCCTCGTACGCAATTAGCTTAATTTCATGATCAGAAGCACAGTCATTTGCTTGCATACATGAAGTCTGTTCTATTAATTTATAACTCTAATAGACATCATCAGTGTTACGATCTTTAAAAGTCTGTGGGTTGTATCATAACACTTAAAATAGATTATTGCTGGGTGGATTGAAGCAGGCAGAAAAGTGACCATAAACACCAATGAAGCTCAAGTAACAATTTATTACCTGAAGCCGAAGCCACAAGAAGAAGGCTTTGTGATGCACTATTTACAGTTTGCTTTAAAATAATAATAGTAAAGAAAATTAACAAAAATGGAAGTAACGAAGGTTAACAAAAACAACATAAGGAAAAAAAAAGTAACCTGAGTGTTGGCACAGCCATTTTGCGTATAATAACCGGTAAATTATATTTATTTATATGGAGGGAAAAACATGCTCACTTCTCGGTATTCTGATGAACCGGAACTGCCTTTATTTGCATATGTCCCTTTTTGGAAGACATGTCACATGACATGAGCAGTGTGAGGGCACACCCAATACAAACGTTAACACTGAGTGGTGCCCAAATCAAAGAAACCAATAAAACCAAATGATTCCCATAAATCTCCCCAAGTCCTCTAGCCTAACTAACAAAAGAAAAATGTAGAAAAGAAACCGGGCACAAAGCACAACGTATTTTTTTCCATCCAGCATTCAAACGGGTCTGAAAAGGCTATGTGTGCCACTGTCTCAATGCCAGTTATTGTGTCTTCGCTCCCTCTGTTTGCCCAGCCACACTTCTTCATGGGACATTTCCTGAAGTATTAAGAGTATGCTAGATAATTAAAGTAACTAATTAAGTAACAGATTGAAATTTAAGATATATTTACCGGTACTAATAATCTTCCACTCCAGTGAGCTCTTAACAGCACATTTGGAATGTGTAGGCCCTATGATTTCCACACTGTGGAAAATGTGGACGGAATCCAGTCATAAAATTGGAATTTAAGGTATAATTGCGAAAAGAATGTCACAGAATTTAACAAATTTTGTATGAATAAATCAAAGGTAGAGCTGTACACTTAATCAGCTAATTCAGGTTTTGTTTAACTTGAAGAAATTGTGACAGAAATATATTAAAAATTTACTTCTCACAGTAATAATAATGATAATAATAATAATAATATTATTATATTTTTACTTTTTTTATTTTTAAGGAATATCGTACATTTTCATTTAACAGTTGTTTGCTAAAAAAGAAATACATTTTCACTTGATTACATTTTAAAAGAATAATTAAGTTGTTAATGTCTTATGCTTATGTGATTTGATTGCCATTTTTTATAAATACAGAAAAATTAAAACAGAAAAAAAGAATTTCTAAAAAGATAAAACATTTCATGAGGGCCCTATTATTGTGAAAAAAAGTAATCATTCATTAATTAAAGTATTATAAATTTAATTGATTAGACATTGCTTTTTGATGAAACATTTAAAATTGAATATTAAAAAAATGAATTTGTGAAATATAAAAATTAAAAAAATTATACTGATTTTATAGGACCTTAAAACAATATTTTTGTTAAAGTACATTTAATTGTTGTTAAATTGTATACGTTTCATTATTTCAATTAATTAGACATGTTTTTTGATTACTAAAATTTAAATGTAACTATTAAAAAAGGATCCAGAAAGAATAAAATAAAAAATGGAATCCATAAAAATTAAAAAGGAAAAAAATAAAACAGCATTTGGGGAAATAATTATTGAATTTTATAGGCCCTAAATGTGAAATCAGATTACATTTATTCAGATTTGAAAAGCGAGTCGCTGTCTTGTATTCTTCTGCTGAGCGACGAGAGAATGAATCTCGAGCAGATCTCGTCTAATGTTATTTACACAGGCCAGGTTTCAGTCATTGACGTGGGCAGCCTGGGATGGAGCCGTGTTACACAAACCAGCACTTTAACTCCTAGATGGATCACATATCGATTTCTGTACCATAATTCATTTTACATAACTGCTGGCAAGGCACATGTGTGGATAGTGAGTGGGATGGCTTCCACAGCTATTTTTACATCCTTTCAAGGACCGAGACCAGAACAAACATTGCTTTATGGTCTTGCTCGATTACAGTGACGTGTTCAGCGTTGAGATTTTTATTAGCCTTCCAAGCACGTTTGAATCAATGCTGTTTTTCTGTTGGCTTGAAAACTAGATAAACATCCAGTGGCTGTGCTTTTGATGCAGTCGATCTTTAACACTTTCATCACAGATATTTCATCCAGACCGCTGGGAGGTCGCTACCACAAAAGACTAGAGCAAAAGTGTTGCCAGGTACAGTCTGTTTGAATCAAATTAGCATTAGCATTGCTCTTGAGCCATCAAAGCCACATGACCAGGAGCCATAGGAAAACACCACACCACTTACACAGCCCTTATGATTAAAATAAATCACTGTTCACCAAGTCCACTATACACATACTCACTTACAGTCAAACATATACGTGTGAGAACCTCCCATAGACTTATATTATTCTTAAATGAGGCTAATTATATAAATAGGCCTACACCTTAATATTAGCACATTTAAGACATTATTTAAGACATATTTTGCCCAATAATGAACCTTTTTTTAATAGTGCGGGAATATTTTCAGCAATTTGGCCTTCACATGAAGAGCAAACACATGTGGTTTTAAAGAGAGCTAGTAGCACAACCGCAATCAACATAATGCAACAAACTAATAGAAACATATAGATATTTCTTCAGCTTCAGGCGCTTTCATGTCCCAGAAGTTGATTTTTCATTCTGTTATCTAAAGGTCATAGCAAAACTGACTTGGAAACTTTGATCATTTATTTCTGCTACTTTTCGAATGCCTTTATTTGTTTAGATTTATTGTCCCAGGCCCACTTATTTTTTAAATCTAAAAAAATACACGTTTTTAATGTATCCTGATCTAAACAAATACATATTCAATAGAAATTTCTATATATTTATTGTATGAAGATTTCTAAAAACTTCAGTTGTGGCTTCAACCAACCATCGAGGCCAACAATTATTTACATTTTTATTTATTTATTTATGTTTTAAATACACTACTGTTCAAAAGTTTGGGGCCATTAAGATTTCTTTTGCAAGAAATTAATACTTTTATTCAGCAAGGTCACATTAAATTGATCAAAAGTGAAAGTAATGCCATTTGTAATGTTACAAAGGGTTCTGTTGATCTAAGAATCCAGAAAAATGTATTATGGTTTCCACAAAAAAATATTAAGCAGCACAACTTTTAAGCAGCAAATCAGCATAATCAAGCACTAAAGGATTTCTGAAGAATCATGTGACATTGAAGACTGGAGTAATGGCTGCTTTATGATCACAGGGATAATTTACATTTTAAAATATATAGAAATAGAAAACGGTTATTTAGAAAACAGAAAACGGCATTTCTTGGTTCTTTAAAAATAGTAAAAATCCACAGAAAAAAAGAAAAAAATAATATTCTCCTGTGATGCATATATATATAAAATCCACTGTCCACTATTAATCATTGTTAGCAAACAAATTAACCAGTAAGAATGTGTGAGTTCACACTGAGAGAACCAGAAGTGCCCAGAGCTGAAGAAACATCCTTAAACCAACATTCAAACTTGGGTCACATCATATAATAACAAACAACAATTGTAAAAGGACAGAAAAAAAAAACTGCATGTGTACACTGGTTTCACACAAATAACTAGTGTACTGTAGTAAATGGGGAAAGCTGGTGAATGTGTGAGCTCTTTGTCAGCTACAGTAAGTGCAGGCCATGTTTCTTATCTTCATTGTATGCCTGCAACGGCTGAAGCGTTTGTAATGATGTGGATGGTTGCTATTTCTGTGTGGCACTCAGAGCTGGATTAACACACTCTATCAAAATGATAAATGCACCGAGGCACTTCCTGCATCTCTCTTTTGTGTGCGTAATCTATGCTGCTCACGACCATGCATTCTGTCAGCATGTTTCCTTCTCCACTGAGTTTCAAAAGAGAAATTGCATTGCTTTCAAAATTGATAATATTGGAATCATGCAGTAGGATGAACTAAAGTTATGCATTGGCCATTTTTTTCTCAATTGCTGTTTATGGCTTACTTATGCAAACAAACAAAAAATAAACTTAAAAAAAAAAAACGTAAGCAAATATTTGACAATTTTTGCATTAAATTTAAAATAGCATAAATAATTACACATCACTATGTTCAAAATAATATAACATTATAATTGCATATTGTACTTCTGTTTATATGTGACTATAGGTATAGTTCACCCAAAAAGAAAAATTCTTAAATTAAATTAAATAGGATAATGAACAAAAATAGCGTAACATTCATAAATATATAAACAATAAATATTGACAGAATGTTCATTTATGTGCGCACTCTTACTTTAAGTGTTGTTCATTGACTGTTTCTCAGACTGGCTTCTGACCACCAAATACACAGATCACTCATTAGCAGCTCATTAGCAAACACTGGGCCAAGAGCTTGTTAACTTCTGTTTATTATTCCTTACTCATTTTCAGCGAGTTGGAAAGGAAATTAATCATCTTTACCCTGGGCCCGCAGTCGTTTGTTTCTGTCAGGAGATTCTCTACTGTAAACATAAGTGCCCCCCTGTGCCTCCAATTAGGCTGCACAATAGCTAACATGTTGACATGCGCGACGGCAGGACTAATCCTTTGAAACATTAACATTTTTTAATTATTTATGCAACTGTGGTCACATTTTTCCCATAAGATTAGTTTGGGCGACCCACATCTACAAGGATAGGAGTGGCATATATTTGTGGAACTGAACTGAGACATATTTGTTTGGTTTGTTTCCAATTGGTTCTACCAATGACAAAAAGCACTAATATTATGTCTTTTATTTCTTATTGTACCTTTTAAACACTGCAATTCTGTTTAAAAATGGCTCATAGGTATGTTCAAATAGGTCAAATAGGACAACACTGCTAAATGCCAAAAAAAAAAAATTGCAACTAACCAAATATTCATGTATAGTTATGATAGCTAAATAATAAAAAAAAAAAATTATTATATATAATTTAAATATAAATTAATAAAAACAAACAAATACACACAATTATCAACTTTTAACTATGGTAATTAATCCGTCACTTGGTAGATGATGTAAAACACGGACAGGAATAAATAAATAAATGTTGGTATAATTATAATAATTATTAATAATAATTTTAATAATTATTATAATTATACTTAGATACAATAAATAAACAAGCGGTGAAATCTAAATAAATAAATAAAATTAAACTAATAAAATATAAAAAACAAACAAATAAAAACTAAATACAATTGTCAACTTTTACCTATGGTAATTAATCTGTCACTTGATAGATGCTAATATGGATAAAATAAAATAAAATAAAAATTCCATACTAAACTACAGTAATTCTTCACTTGGTACATCACTTGGTAGATGCTAATCTAAGCAGATTTCAACATGGACATGTTTCTGAAGTGCAACTAAAAAATCAATTTATACGGTTAAGATGGTTTTCCATTCACCTAATTATAAATACACTTATCATTCTTAAAAACAGGTCTCTAATGTTTACAAAATGTGTTTATATAGCAAGACAAATAATTATCCATGTAAAAAATGGCTTTCTATTATACCGGTTATGATCCATCAAATTTCTGACTAGATGAAATTAAAACTGTCGTTCCTGGAAACAACCCTGAAATCAAATGCAGTGCTTTATCATCTCAGTCTTCTTTGACTTGTCTAGTGGTTGAATGGAAACAAATAGAAAGTGACAGCAGGAAGAGGAACAGCTGCTGCAGGCAGTTTCATTAGCTCACATCAGTCAGCGATCATAATAAACTACTTATCAAAGGATATGGAAAAAATATGACGGTCTCACAAAGGGTCTGTAAATAAGTAGGTTATATTGAAAAGAAATCACGTCTCGCTGTGACAAACGAGCCCCCGTTCTGTGCTGAAATGGGAAAGCGTGTTGCCAAAGCTTTGTTTATCATTCTAAACAGTTTTAATTGCTCAAGAGATTTTTGGATATTTCGCCATGTCCCTGAAATCCTTTGTCCAGTGCGCTCATTGACCCTGAGGCACTATAATAAGGGCACAATTAGCATTGGCACATATATGCCCACATCTGGGCCAAATCGCCAATGGAATGGAAAACATTAGCGTGGTGCCAAGCCCTAAAGGCCAACAAATGTCCCAATTTACATTCATTCCAGCCTTCGTATAAAAAAAGGAATATATTTTCCTCAACTTGCAGCCTTCGTTCCACAGCAGGTAAATTGGGCCTGTTTGACGGTTCTTTTTGTGCTTGACATGGCGTGTTGTTATCGTGCTTCAGCTCTACAGGCGGCGGTGTTGGGATTTAAGGTCAAGCCCGGCTGCTGAGACGGACTGATGGAAGAATCAGACTCATTTCAGCCTCACAGTCGAGCTGGACGAGGCTTCAGGCGGTAGCTCGCTAGAGAAATATCACATTTTGAAGCATTTCCTCTGAGAATAAACCATGTGTTGCTACTGGCACTTCACCAAGAACAGGTGTTTGGCTGAAATATGAAACACAGAAATTATGCTCCCTACCATTCCATTCGAATAGCATGTTTTGTAAGTTATTCTCAGATTTTGGAGTAGTGTTTGCAATAACAGATGAATAAAAACATCAATACAGCGTTCTAAAGTTTTGGGTAAAACTTTTAAAATGCTTTTGATAGAAGTCTGTTATGCTCAACAAGACTGCAAGCAGTTGATCAAATATGTAAAAAATTGTAATACCGCTATGAAATCATTTAAAATAAATCAATATCTATAATGCTGAATAACTGAAACATTTCATTTAAAATAACAATTTTCCATTTTAATATATTTTTTAATTAATTTATTCCTAAAATAAAGCAGCCAGTCTTCATTGTCTCATGTTTCCTCTGAAATCATTTTTACTTTATGCTCAACAAGACTGCAAGCAGTTGATCAAATATGTAAAAAATTGTAATACCGCTATGAAATCATTTAAAATAAATCAATATCTATAATGCTGAATAACTGAAACATTTCATTTAAAATAACAATTTTCCATTTTAATATATTTTTTTATTAATTTATTCCTAAAATAAAGCAGCCAGTCTTCATTGTCTCATGTTTCCTCTGAAATCATTTTTACAGGATTATTTGATGAATAGAGAAGTTCAAAAGGAAAGCATTTATTTGGAAATAGAAATTGTTTGTCTCTATTGTCATGGCTGAATTAATTTTATTTCTGTCAAAAAAAAAATCTTACTGACCCCAAACGTTTTGAACAATAGTGTATACAGTATAATGCAAACAACAACAATAACAGCAACAACAACAATAATAATGAAGATAAAAAAATTTAAATCAGAATAAAGCCTTCTGAAGTGAAGCGATGCGTTTGTGTAAGGAAAATATCCATATTTAAGACTTTATAAACCACAGTCTCGATCATACACGTGTTTAACACAATATATAATAATTTAGTAACCCAGTAACCCTGCCGTCTACTTGTGATCAATTTGGCCAAAACGCAACTTAATACCTGGTATTAAAGGGTTAGTTCACCCAAAAATGAAAATCAGCTTGTGTTTTACTCACTCTCGAGGCATCCTAGGTGTATATAACTTTCTTCTTTCAGACAAATCCAGTCGGAGTTATATTAAAAATTGTTCTGGCTATTCCAAGCTCTATCATTGCAGTCAGCGGGTGTTGCAGTTGAACAGTCCACAAGTCGTCAAACAAAGCGCACGCATCCATAATAAAACTTGCCTCACACGGCTCCGGGGGGTGAATAAAGGCCTCCTGTAGTGAATCCATGTGTTTTTGTAAGAAAAATATCCATATTTCAAACATAATAAACCCTTTTCTCTCACTTCCGCCAACTGTCATACACGGAAGCCGTGCCGGCGGATGATGTAAGATGTCGGCGTTGCGTGATTAGTGACGAACGCGGAGAGAGAACAAAACTAAATGCCGGTCACGAATTAGTACGAGGTCACGAAGTACAAACCGAGGATTTGCAAAGAAAAAGGTCGGAGGATTTCGATATAAACCAACAGGAGACTGGTTTTCCTTTGCTAAAGTAAGGAAATATTATAACAAACTCACGAGACTAGCATATCTCAGAGGCGCGCGCGCTGCGCATTCGTGCTGCGTCATCCGCCGGAACGGCTTCCGCATATGACAGATACCGGCAGTGAGAGAAAAGTGTTTATTACGTTTGAAATATGGATATTTTTCTTACAAAAATGCATACATTCACTGCAGGAGGCCTTTATTCACCCCCCGGAGCCGTGTGAGGCACGTTTTGTTATGGATGCGCATGCTTTATTTGACGACTTGTGGACTGTTCAACTGCAACACCCGCTGACTGCAATGATAGAGCTTGGAATATCCAGGACAATTTTTTTTCGGACAACTCCGACTGGATTCGTCTGAAAGAAGAAAGTCATATACACCTAGGATGCTTCGAGGGTGAGTAAAAAATTTTTTTCATTTTTGGATGAACTAACCCTTTAAGATGAGTTTTGGTCAAACCGCTCACAAGTAGACGACATTAACAACAGGTGTGAATCGGGTGTAAAACGTTATGAGCTTGTCTACTTTCGACCACTTACAGAGATAGTCGAAAACGCATTCCATTGGATTGCTCTCGTAGTGTGGACACCAATGTGAGCGAATGCGTTCAAACAGCCACAAAAGACCACCTCCTCTCTGCCTACTGACCTAAAACATTACAGGATGTGTTGTTGAAGCATGTTAGCCAGACAGGATTTAAACTATGCCATCTGAAATTGTAAGTTTGGTATGAAGGCAACAACAACAACAAAAAATTATGATTCTAAAACAAACTGACAATGTTCAACATAGTTTTGTGGCTATCACAGCAGAAATGAAAGCTGCTGCTCTTCCCGTCATTTTCCGTTGTCTTCTTTTGCTTTCTTATGTAAACTGTTAAAAGTTTATTTCACAATATTAGATAGAAGGATCAGAAAAAGCCCATATACACTCGCCCATAGACTCCTCCTATCAAAATCAGGACAAAAATGGTCTAAAGTGTACAAAAGAGATGGATTAAAACCCAGGTGTAAATGGGAATGTGTCTTGTGATCCGATCAACCAAAACGCTTCTTAAAGGGGTCCCCACCATATACCTGTCTGCCTCTGTTTGACCCTGCCTGCTTCATGACCACGTCTCTGTCTTCTCCACAATAAAGCCTTGCAGATAGATCCGCACGTCTCACGTCTCGTCAGCTCTGTAACACATGAACTGAGAAAGCAAAATTCCCTTGATCTTTTAAATTGTTCTATACATTCTGTAATTTCAGGACTCAAAACTTTCTCGTTAGTCTAAAAACAGCTTATATTGAAGCCAATCTGCCATATACCTGTCTGCCTCTGTTTGACCCTGCCTGCTTCATGACCACGTCTCTGTCTTCTCCACAATAAAGCCTTGCAGATAGATCCGCACGTCTCACGTCTCGTCAGCTCTGTAACACATGAACTGAGAAAGCAAAATTCCCTTGATCTTTTAAATTGTTCTATACATTCTGTAATTTCAGGACTCAAAACTTTCTCGTTAGTCTAAAAACAGCTTATATTGAAGCCAATCTGCCAAAACGACAGCTTGTGGAATGTGCTACATTATGACGTGTGTGGCTAAATAGAGTGGCTAAACACAGTCTCCGCAGAATATCAACGCCAGCTTGATTCGCTGCCTGTTGTTTAGCCCCGCCCACCGATTCGTGCACAAAGTAGGTAAATGACAAGAGCGGCAAGCAGTTCTACGCAGAAACCAAACGATAAACTTTATTTGGTGAACTTTATTTTCAATGAAGTGGCAGACCGCGTCAGTAAGAACTTGGTCCTTTGTTCACTTCACCGCAGATTTACAAACAAGGCACGATTCACCGCAGGATTTTCAAAAAGATTGAAACTAAACGACGATGCTGTGCTGAATAATTTGGATCTGACAATAATGTTGCACCACACAAGTGTGAGTAACTGTTTTCATTACGTGGTAACTATTGTTTTGTCTGTTATTACAGATCATTTGATATGTATTTATGGGTTTTTAACCTAAATCACAGCAGTGTCCATCTGTGAAGGACATAGACTGTCAAACATACACATCTATTAGCCAATCATATTAGTGGACATTTACTTCCAAGTCTACAATCTGCCAACGCCTTTTTAAACGGAGCGTTCTGATGAGGGGTGTTAAAAACAGGACAGAAAATAGACTATTACTTCTAAATCATGATTTTTTTAAATGTAAAAAAATCTTGATAACATTATAAGTGGAGCTCAGAGAACAGTACAAAATAATAAAAAAGGCAGTTCATGACCCCTTTAATACCAGGCGTAAACAGAGCCAAAGAGGCACATGAGTCAGAATATAAGCCAAAACGCCTCAGCAACCATTTATCAATATCCTAGCAACTCCCAAGCACTCCATAGATACTGCATAACAAACTTTAGCAACCACCCATGGCACCCTAGCAGATTTTGCACAGACAAGCACAACATTTTCTTCACAGAAAGTAAAAATTTAGCAGGGTCTGAATGCATTTTCCATGGTAAAATAAAGTTTGGTAAGTATTCCCCGTTCTCAAATGGACAGAGCAAACTTCCAGATGAGTTTGCCAAGTTTAGCTCCTAGCATTATGTGTGTGCTGCAATGCAGCCAAAAAAGATATCTGTCCAGTTGTATCTGTTGTATCTGTCCAGTTGTATTATTTACAAATAAATTGTATCTGTTACGCTACATTTTGTATTTAAGAGCCACCCTTCCAAACCCCAAAAAACAAATCAATAGAAGCAATATAAGCCAAAGCAATAAAATAGCTTCGGCTGGCCTCTCTGGACACAGCAAGCTTTGGAAATTTGAGCAAACACCAGCATCTTTTCATTACACACCTTTCCTTTATTCACAGATGAAGCACATCACGAGTTTCAGTTTGAAATTGTATTTGTTTCCGCCTCCCTTACAATCGGATATACTCATCTATGCAGCGCAATAAAATTTGTCATTCGCCACATTGCTCAACTTCTGTAGCGTCTGAACTCAGTGTTCCTGTTATACTCAGCGGTAAAAGTGCGAAGACGAAGCTCTCTGCCTACAGCAGTTGAGGTTTGCTGACTTCAGATAAATCCTTTCAAATGAGCAGGGTAATTGCTGTGAAATGCCCTTTTCAAAAGTGTCTCCTGATACTTCTGGTGCGTGATCTACTGTGCCGGGATTTTAAATACAGAGCAACAGCAACACGCTTAAGTAGCCGTAAATGATGCTAACCGCTAGCCTAGGAACAGGTTTGCAGGTATGGTAGTTTAATATCAACACTTATTGTAATAGTCCAAGGCAATTAAGCTTAATAGACCTATTTATTGTTCATTAAAGAAGCCTGTAGTCGTCATTTCAGGTCTGGCTGTGTTCACCCTGGTGACACATTCAATGGACTTATAGGAGTCCTGTAGATGTGTCTTCACTTTAGCGTGTATAATGAATATAATATGCTACAGACCAACACAGATTTACACTGAGCTGGAGCTCTGATGCTCTTTTACGGCTATAATGTCTGAGTTCAATAATACATTTAATGTCAAAAGTGTGTGGGGTTGGTAAGATCTTTAATGTTTTAAAGTTTCTTATGCCTGGTCACCAAGGCTGATTATGTAAACAAAAACACAGCAAAAACTGTAATATTATTATATATTATCATTATCATTATATAATATCATTTTATCAATTTTAATTGCTCCATTATATTATATTCTTCAGTGTCACATGATCTTTAAGAAATCATTTCTTATTACTATCAATGAAAAGGGTTGTGCTGCTTAATGCTTTTGTGGAAACTGTGGATTCTTTGATCAATAGAAAGTAATAAAATTGATTACAATTGACAAAAAATGTACTGTTACAATATATATATATATATATATGTAATGACAAAAAATTACAATCAATAAATATATATATATATATATATATATATATATATATATATATATATATATATATATATATATATATTGTAACAGTACATTTTTGTCAACATTTTGTCAACATTTTATTAATCCTTGCTGAATAAAAAAGTATTAATTAAAAAAATCTTACTGACCCCAAATTTTTTAAAAATAGTTTATATTACCGTCCTTAAAGCTGCATAATTTCTGTACCACCAGCATTACCAAATGGAATTGCAAAAAAATAATAATGACTTAACGTTTACTTATAATTTCTTAATTTTAAACTTTTTAAATTTTAGAAAATCTGAATTTTAAACTTTTTAAATTTTAGAAAATCTGCAAAAGTATTATTTTTTTTAATTGCACAATTTTTTTTATTAATTTGGCTACATTTTGCCTTTCATCCAAAGTCATGCATTCAATGCCAAGTCACAATCCCATACACCTAAAATAACTGACAGGCACACAGCTTTTAGACTGGCTTTTTCCTTTTTAGAGGGCTCTTAAAAGCATGACATGGCCTACGACATCACAGATCAGAAAGAAAGAAAGAAAGAAAGAAAGAAGGCTTTACTGTAAAATGACTGAATTAGGAGGGGGGGGGGGGGCACAGCCTAGTCATGCTCCTGATTAACATTTTTACAAAACAAAAATTTGAAAATTCTACTGGATGCTGACTATATGTCTGCATGAGAGCTCAAACAGCAGATGAATATACAGTAGAGGAATCCTACATGAATGTCTATAAACAGCATCATTGTTACCAGTCTTTTACACCAACACTGACATTTATAGTGCTACAGTCCTAGTGTTCTGATTATATCTGTCCATCACCGCTCAGTCTCCCTTTTTCTGCTACAGTATTCATCACCATTCATATTCACACCTCCATCTCGAGCCTGTACGAGTTCGTGTTTAATGTTGATGCATGAGCTTGAAATATGGGTTTATTAGATTTCTACTGAACACAGTTTATTTGATGACTTCATCGAGAGAAGTTTATTTACTCAGGGAGCAGGGGTTTTATTACAGACATTGATCAAAGTGATGGCACGCTTTGAGTGATCTGCTCACCCATAATCCCAAATTGTGAATGTGCTGTCAATGTAATAATCTGTAATGGCAGCATACAAGCTCTGGGGTGACCAGATTACATCCCTCATCACCTCTGCAAGTTGCCATAAATTACTTGTTTAATGAAAGTACTGGGCTAGACAGTGACACCGACTGGAGCTGGGAAAAAACAGACGGCGCAGAGCTCTGGAGTGAGGACTAAGTGGCAGGCAAGGGAACACAGAAGCGAATTTACTGGGACAGGTTAACAGCTCACCTTGTTTTGAAACACCAAGGACAAGCACAGAGACGCTGTGTATCGAGTCTCAGTACTAGTGGGATAAACACCACTGAGTGCTACTGGCAGAGATATTCTGCACTCAAAACATCATCCCTGAGGAGTCGGCATAAAAAATAAATGCATACGATCACATGAACTAGATCTGTTGGGACTGCGCATGCATGCATAAAACCGAAAAGTTTCTGGAGATAAAGACATGCAATAAATCCCATGGTATTCTGACCGTGTTGGTGAAAACGTATCTGAACTAGCTCATGTTACAACATCAAACATATCTGACTGACTTAATTATTAAATAAAAGTGTTATAAAAGAGGATCAACTGTAATAAAAAGTGGAGAAATCATCAGAAAACATTTCAGTTTTCAAACACCCTTAAAGCATATAAAAGATTAAACACGTAGCGATGTAGAGAGCATGTCGAGATTAAATGAGACGCATATTTAGACATTAACTATACACATGCATAAATATACAGTATATATATTGCAGAGCTCTATGGAAAACTAGATTATGAAAAAAACAGGGGTTAAAGCAAAAAAAAAATCCTGAGCCTGGGTTGGGAGTTGCGGGGACACATATACAGGGTTATTTGGCAAACAAAAAAATATAATTATTTTCCTTGAAACTAACTAGTAACATATCTGCCATTGCCATTAGCCCTTGACAGGCTCAGACTACAGATTATGGTGGGATATTTGAAACAGCAATACCAAGAAAGTTTACTCACTACAATATGGTGCAAACACATGTAACATTTAAAATGCTTTTGATATCAAGTTTTGCTGGTTAGGGTGCAAGCCAAGGTGACCAACAATCTAAAACATGACATTTCTGAAATTGTTTTGTTTAAAAGAAATAATGGTAAATTAAATACTAGGAAATTAATATAAAATAGGAAATAAACAAAGACAGTTTACTACAGAAAACTACAGTTCAGTTCAATTAACAACAACAAAAACATTCAAATGGTCCAAGAACTGCTAACTTAAACAGGGTTCGTACAGCTACTGCAAAATAAAATTCCAGGACTTTCAAGGATTTGCACAACTTTTTTGGTTATCAAGGACTAAAATCAGATCTCACTTATCAATCAATGTTGTTATTTTCTTTCAAATTCTAATAAATAAACTAATAAAACAAAAGGGTACAAATAAAGTGCAGCACATGCAAAGAATGCAATGACTGTGGCAACTTTAACATTTGAAAGGATACTATGGCAAAGTTATCGCTTTCCTTATTCAAACGTATTTTTTTTCATGAATATATGATGAACGGTGACGGAAAACTTTAAGCCCTGGGGAAAAAAAAACAGGAAAGAAAATACTGAACCGTTTTGTCTGCAAAAAAACGCTGCTAGCTCTGCTCAGAAATATTTTTATTTTATGAGCATATTTTTATAAGATTTTGATAACACATCTCACTTATCAATCAATGTTGTTATTTTCTTTCAAATTCTAATAAATAAACTAATAAAACAAAAGGGTACAAATAAAGTGCAGCACATGCAAAGAATGCAATGACTGTGGCAACTTTAACATTTGAAAGGATACTATGGCAAAGTTATCGCTTTCCTTATTCAAACGTATTTTTTTTCATGAATATATGATGAACGGTGACGGAAAACTTTAAGCCCTGGAAAAAAAAAACAGGAAAGAAAATACTGAACCGTTTTGTCTGCAAAAAAACGCTGCTAGCTCTGCTCAGAAATATTTTTATTTTATGAGCATATTTTTATAAGATTTTGATAACATATGAACATTAAAAAAAAAATACATATACACTACCAATAAATGCAGCCTTAATGAGCATAAGAAATTTTATGTAGTGTATGCTTATTTTCAGGTTACTAAATTTGGTTTAAGGAAGTGTCAAAAGTTAGAGTCTATCTTTTGTTTTATCCTTTTGTACATTTTTGCATAAAAACTGTGCTTCTGTTTTTAATCAAATGCCTTCTATTTTAAAAAAATGTCAAATTTTTTGACATTTTGTTATAAATGCAATGACATTCATACATCAAGTATGTTTGCAAATTTTTTGAGGCTGCTGTTGACTCTTCTGCTGTTGGTGTGCAACAGTTGTGACATGCTGTATAAAGTTAATAATGCTGTGAAGTGAATGTGGTTCCTTTTAGCAGCCTTCTGTAATGTTTATCATTTTATTATGACCTTGCTGCTATTTCTCTCTCTGATACATACATTTCAGATGAACCACCTTTTGTGTTCTGCTTTTATTGACAAGCAATCCCCCCCCCCCCCCCCCCCGTTAGTTTCTGACGCCGCATTCTTCCTCTCCCGGCCATTCTCAT
>NW_015506320.1:98948-101362 GCF_001515645.1 Sinocyclocheilus grahami | reverse complement strand
CCAACCCCCCCCCCCCCCACAGCCTTGAGTTCCTCAGACACTTTAATTCCTCACCGGCCATCCTCAAGGGACTTTAGCTTCCTGAGCTGCATTTCTGACACACTGGATGGATTATACGAAAGTCTTGAGTAAATCCTGCTCTCCGAGTCTCCGATTTGCATGCAGCTTTTGTAGCGTCTTTGCTGACAAACCCGATTGGCGCCGCTTTAAAGTGATTGGCTCTGTGAACGCTGACAAGGCCGGTCTGTCCGAGCCTGGCGGGTTCATAGGACGTCACATTGCTGCGCTTCAAAGATTGAGAGACAGTTCTATCATGCCAGAAGACACTTTTGCTTTGGAGTGATGATGAACAAGATTAAATCTCACCCTAACAATGGCAATCTTCCTCCTATCGCTCAGCTCTTGTCAATATCAGTTTGTTTGACAGGGAATAAGAAACTGAGCCTCTTAGAAGAGCATCACATCAGACTCGGGTCACGCCACCAACATGATCTTTAACGGTAACGTTGTGCATTGACAAAATCTAACCAAATCTTTTAATAATGATGAATGATGAATTACTGTCCCGTCATGGGCTTGAGTTACTTCGTGCATTACGGCAGAAGATAAACCGGTATATTTATGCAACTGAACGGTTTTATTGACCAGATAGGAAGACGTTTGAGGGCAGGAGCAGAGCCTGGTGCATTGGATGATAAAAGTTCAAAAATGAAGAATAATATCAGCTATAAAGTGAATTCAGAGTGATTTAAAATGGATGCAGCACTTCGTGAGTGATGGGGAGGTGGGACAGGTGAGGCACTGCCTGACTCAGTAGATAAATATGATAGAATATTTGCTGGATGACTGATGAGGTTTGTTTCTTTCCATCTTTCCACAGGACTTGAACTTCAACTGCGAAAAAGACAGGTACACCAACTCACACCTGCCGGTCTGTAACCGAGTTAAGATGTATGAACATACAATTGTAGACAGTGTTGGGAGTAACACATTTCAAAGTTAAAGACTTTATAGAATAATATTATTTGGGGAACACATAGGTAACACTTTTCAATGAGATTCCAGTTATTAATATTAGTTTCTGCATTAGATAGCTTGAGCTAAGATGAAAACTAATAACTTTACAACATTTGTTAATTTTAGTTAACATGAATTTATGTATATACATATACTAATCAATTTCTAAAATGTCAGCTGTATTAATGTTACAGTAAAAAGTTGACTTTTATAGGTCATACTACCTAATGCACTAACTAAAGTTATATAATAGCACCTTACTGTGTTATTTTGTATTAATGCATACAATAGGAGCACATTTGCATTATTCATGTAGCGAAAAAGTCATTAAATGCACTATATTTATTAATATTTAATATTAAATATAAATGAAATTAACGTTTTTGCTTGTGAATATTAATTAGGTAAGGTGACTGGACAATATAAACATTACCTAAAAAACCTAGGAACATCTGATAAATATTCATGAGCTCAGTCTTCACAGTGACATCACAGCCTGTTATTTTAGTATCATTGATACACCATTATAGTTTTTGTTATTATTTTGAATTAGATTTTATTTTTATATTTTCTATTGTCGTTTTAAATTTGGTTAAAGTTTTAGCAATTTTGTTTAGTATTTTTGTCATTTTCTTTCTTTCGTTTTTAGTATATACATAGCTATTTAGTATTTATAAGTTTTAGTTTTTTAATTGTAATTATTTTAGTACTTCAACTTTAAACGAATATGAGAAATCTTACATTGGCAGCTAGATGAAATAAAATAAGTTCATATATATAAGTTTTATATTTAGTTTTTATTTCAAGTAATGTATTATTTGTGCATGTGTGCGTGTGTGTATGTGTGTGCGCGTGTGTGTGTGTGCGTGCGTGTGTGTGCGCGTGTTTTTGTGACAAATGAGGACATAAATTTGTATAATGACAAAGGTATGACATAGGTATTACAAGGAGAAGGTGACTTTTCAGGACATTACCCCATGTCCCCACTTTTCAAAACGCTTAGGAAGTCGTGGCCTAATGGTTAGAGGGAAGTCATGGCCTAATGCTTAGAGAATCGAACTCGTAACCCAAAGGTTGCAGGTTCGAGTCTCGTACCGGCAGGGATTCAATACCACGACTGAGGTGCCCTGAGCAAGGCACCGAACCCCCAACTGCTCCCCGGGCGCCGCAGCAAAAATGGCTGCCCACTGCTCCGGGTGTGTGTGTTCACGGTGTGTGTGTGTTCACTGCTGTGTGTGTGCACTTTGGATGGGTAAATGCAGAGCACTAATTCTGAGTATGGGTCACCATATTTGGCCACACGTCACTTTCACTTCACTTCACCTATAAATCACACAGAATGGAGTGTATTGAAAATCGGAAATAGCACAAAGTCTCCTGTGAGGGGTAGGTTTAGG
>NW_015506320.1:94314-97079 GCF_001515645.1 Sinocyclocheilus grahami | reverse complement strand
TGTGTGTGTGTGTGTGTGTGTGTGTTTTAGGTAATGATAATACCCTGGGCACCAAACTTTCAATGCCACTGATGTGAGGTATGACTGTGTATAAATAATCATGTAATAAAAAATAGGGAAGTCTCTTCCAGTAATTTTAACCACAGACCAGTACCTAAGTCCTGAAGGAACCCAAGGTTAAAAAAATAAATGCTTTTTCTCTTCTGAGTTGTAGGATTGCAATCCAAACGGCTTTACTGAGTTTTTAACTGAACTCTCAGCATTCAGATATGTGTCAGTATGAGTTCTTCTGGTCATTTCTCCTTCATTAACATCATTATTAGTCTCAATGTCTCTCTTCTGCCTTTTTGAGAGATCTTACCTGCGTTTGTCTGCTTCCCTGACGACAAACACAAACCTTCCTGTCTGACTGGAGCAAGGCGATCATTGTGAGCGCACTCGTTTGACTGCCTCTGTCTCACAGACTGTAAGTACGTTTTCATATTTAAAGAATTTGCCACTGACGATTCAAACGCGAGTTTTGAGCAGTGTAGAATAGCGCTTGTTGTTTGTCGTTTCTCCGATCACAATTGCAGACATGGTTTTACGCAATGCGTAAAAAGACAGTATAAGTCATTATAATCAGTAATTATGTCCCCACTGGATGCAACAAATGCCTCATTTATAATGGGTTTTACTGGTTTTGTCTCGTCCCGCTGCGACACGGCATCACAGTATGGTAAGGGGCGTAACATTTCCATCACACGCTTAAGGTATTCAGCCAATCACAACGCACTGGATAGCTGGCCAATCAGAGCACACCTCGCTTTTCAGACCGATGAGCTTTGTAAAAATCGACGCGTTTCAGAAAGGCGGGGCATAGAGTAGAACAATAATGTACATTATGTGGAAAATAATGTGTTTTTTTAACCTTAAACCGCAGAAACACATTGCATTACACCAAATACACAAAATAATGTTCTTTTTAGCAGCATCTTATGACCCCTTTAAAACACGTTTTTGTTTACTTAGTTATTTACATTCACCAATTTCCATATATCTTTTTTACCATTCAAAATGTCTTGTATTTACAGCAGCCAGAATAATAAGCGATAAAGAAGAAAGCGAGAGATATCAAATCATGTTATTCATTCTGATCTATTTCCTTTCTTCCCACATCAAGTTTGATCCATGTCATCAAGAGTCCTTTCTTAAGTCCGTACAGAAAGTAGCATCACTCTTTTCAACCGAACATAATTCTCAAAGCAACGTCCTTCACTAAAGTGAGCTTAAACCTCGCTACACAATCCCATCTCGATTTCCAAAAAGGCTGCAAGCTGACATGCTCTTTGAGCCCACGCTTCGGCTATCTGATGCTTTTCTAAAGATCCTGGGAATGAATGAGCTTTGATGAATATGCTTATGATTCAAGTGGGACTAATTACATGAGCCAATTAGTTTTCAGACATGGTCAAATAGATGGCCATCAACTTTATTATGATTTAGGTATGCTAGATGCAACTTAATCGGGCCTGTATGAATAATGCATTATGCATCGGGTTTCTATACCCCATGATGGAGGCTATTTTAAAGCAAAAGCGCTTGAACATAGAAGATGCAGGTTTCCAATTCACAAAACTTGAACAAACAGGCTTAAAAAGCTTCTAGGCAAGTGTCATTATTTTCGCAAACAATCATGCTTAACTGCTAAATTAACTTTGATACGATGAACTACCCATGATCCTCTGCCACTCGCTGTGGTGAAAAAGTGGATCGTCAGCTGTGACAAAATCACTAGTCAGTCAACAAACCGCTGCTGTTGCGAAAACAGTTCAATCACAATCACAAAGACACAAGTCCACCTTTCTCAGGAGGGACAGAGCAAGAAGTGTCAGATTCACATTTCACACTGTTAATGATAATGCTAAATGATATCTAGCTGAATATGAGTTAAGACATTTCTAGTCTGCAGATGCTGTGGGGGAACAAAACTAGTTTAAAAGCAGAACTAGACTCAACCCATATTATATTACAAGCAGAGCTGGGTAGTAACTGATTACATGTAATCTGGATTACGTAATCAGATTCTAAAAATGATGTGTTTGTTAAATTACAATCTAATAAAATACTAGTAATCAAACTGCAGTTACCTTTTTATTGATTACATGATTACGAATCACACAATACCAATGAATTATAATCTACTGATTCTCCTTAATTCCTCTTTTAAATGTTTCTTCCTAAAATAGCCTACTGCTTATATACACTCAGAAAGTCTTCCAGTTTTGTGGACACTCACAAAAGACCAGTCACTAGTCAGGTGGCTATAATTACACAGCATTTGACCTCTGGATTTACAAAAATCATTTCAATTTAAAGAAGTGTTTCCTCAACATGTCAACATCGCATCAACTACTGATGAACACATTAATTATCCCTCAGTCACATCTGCATGTTCACAGTTCTGTGACTTTGGTTCATGATCACATGATATGCAGGTAAACAAATGAAATATTTACGTTTTTGGTAAGTGTTTTATTTAGTTTTTTTAATGAGTTATTTAAATTTTAAATGTGTATGATTTAATTAATTATTAGCTTACGGACCGCAGTTTAGGAAACCTTTATGCAATGTAATATTAAATGCACTTCATTATGTTAATAACAACAAATGTAATATATTTTCTTTTTCTTTGCATTTTTATATCAATATAGTACAGGATTATCCTATTTAAATCAATATGTGACCCTGGACCACAAAATTAGTCTTAAGGGTCAAATTTTTTT
>NW_015506320.1:92084-94304 GCF_001515645.1 Sinocyclocheilus grahami | reverse complement strand
TGTTATTATTTTGAATTAGATTTTATTTTTATATTTTCTATTGTCATTTTAAATTTGGTTAAAGTTTTAGCAATTTTGTTTAGTATTTTTGTCATTTTCTTTCTTTCGTTTTTAGTATATACATAGCTATTTAGTATTTATAAGTTTTAGTAATCACAAATTAAGTTTTGATATATTTACGGTAGGAAATGTTACTTGCCATTTCTTTGTGAAGTTTACTAGCAATTTCTGAGTGAAAATGTTTCCACATTTTTAGGCTTTTAGCTTTATGTGGTAAACTGAATAATTGAATAGATAAAAAAGCAAAGGTCTCATCTATTATAATTACCTATGAGAGAATCAGCCCTTTAGAATAAAATATATGATAAGAAGTCTTCAACTAGACACTTAATTTCAGGTAAATTTAATTTCGGAATTAGCAATACAATATACAAATACATATATTTTTATCATATATTTTACATATATTTTTATATAATCACAATTTTTTAGAGCATGTGCAAAAATAGGGTCATAATTAATAACTTAACTATTTAAATTACATAATAAATAACAATACCACAAATACAAGTACAAAACACAAGGTATTTACATGAACTTGTAAAATGCTTAGACAAATATCCATTTATATTTTCCTTTTTTCGTTTTTTTATCACAATGTTTCAACCAATTACCTCCATGACATACAGAAAAGCTTATAATTATGTAATTTGCCAAAAAACTTAATCCAACCCATCCAAAAACTCCCCAGTTTTTGCCATTTTCCTCAAAATCACCTCTTTTTTAACCTTTTCGAACACTCAGAATTATCTTTAGATTATGCAGGCAATGCAAATCCATTACAATCAAACAAGTTATCCAACTAAAATCATACTCAAAAATGATTTTTTTTTTTGTGCATGATCATCACCACAAATTCCCTCAAATTCTGATCCCTCGGCCCAGTCTCCCATTCTAAAACAGTATTGTTCCCCCCCATAATTTACATTAAGTCTCAGCACTGCTGACCCTGAGATAAGAGGAAGGTTTTGGCATATTTTCAGTTTTTTCCCCCAATTTCCCTTAATTCACATTACATGATTTAATCAGCTTTAAAATGGAAAACAAATTGCTTTGGCACAGCATGCAAGCATGTTTGTGTAAATACAGAAGCATTGTCATGCTCAGCTGTCCTTTTTAATTCGATCTCTCTGTCTTTCCATCCTTTTTTATGTATCATGAACTAAGCAGTTCATCATGAACGACGAGCGCATGCACAGGAGCAACAACAATCAGAGAAAGATCATGGTGGCACCAAAGCCAGTGTATTTTTGTATCACACAAATGAACAGGCTTTTAGACTGTTTAGTTATTTTTACTACATTGTCTGAGCCTTTAAATGGTTACATCAGATTTATAGCTAGAAAAAGGTTGCTGTACATGTACGACTGTTTCCGACTAAAGCTTTCAAAAGCAAAGTGATATTAGCTGGTCATTGGAGGTCTGTGATTATGTACCATTACTGCACAGACAAGCGGTAATTTGTCTTCATAATTGGCACTGGCACAAAGACCCAATCAGGGCGGCCTGCTAGGTGATGTTGGCATGGTAATTACAGTCGGACAGGAAGCTTGGCATCCTGGTGGCCTCCATTTTAAGGTCAGAGTTCAACTGAAGTCAGCTTTCTTTCACACTGTAAAATATAGAAGGCTCTCAGACATGAAGATAAAAACATGGCACTTAGCTACTACAGCAATTTAAAGCCACACAGTAAAACACTATATCTATTATGTCTAAGGCATGACTATTCGTGTACTGTAAGAAGGATTCGATCCAATAAAGGTCAAAGGTGAAGTGTGTAATTTCTGCACTATTAGCGTTACCAAATGCACTTGGAAAAATAATGACTTTTTAAACTGCAACGTTCAAATCACACTTAACCGCCATGAGATTTCAGTATTTCACGGCACAACAATCAGGATTAGGTTCATTTTCACACGGCCCACCACAAAACAGTGTTATTTTAGTATTATTTATATACTATTACAGTATTTATTCATATTTTGAATGTTATATATAGGATGGATGGATGGATGGATGCTGCAAATAATTTATTATTAGTCATTATTGGCACCGTGGCCAACCAGAAATAATATTTATATTATATATTTATATATTTAATTATAATCATAATTTAAATGTAATTATATATTCATATATTTAAATTGTATTTTATATATA
>NW_015506320.1:81671-91932 GCF_001515645.1 Sinocyclocheilus grahami | reverse complement strand
AAAAAAAAACAAAGATGTCTTTCCTTGAAATAACATAAAAGTTGACTGAAAAAAAAAATATATATATAAATTTTTTTTTTTTTTTGCAAAAATGTTTATTATTATTATTATATTACTATAATTTTATTTTATTTTTATTTTATTATTTTATATTTTAAAGAGAGATAAAGAGAGAGACTTTTAGAATTTTACAAAATAAAATAAAAAATACATAGCCAATGGCAATGATCCAGCTAATTACATCAATTTAAGCATGGTTGTGTTGGAATATAATGAACATTCAGTGCAAAACATTACATCATTGCAAAACATAACTGACCTAAAAAGCTCCCATACTGGCCATAGTCCTGTATTGTTCCTACAACAAGTGCAGGTCAAGTAGTTCTAGATAAAAGGTGGCAGCTAAATGGGAAAGTAATAGTAGCAGGCCTATATATAGAGAAGAGGTCCAGAGAAAGCTATTAGCGTTCTGAATCATTCTAGACAGTTAAGGGCATTTGTGCTTGTGACCCATCAAAAGGCTGAATAAAAGATATTAAACTCATCAACTTGATGATTAGGTAAAAAAGGGGGTTTTCAATTAGATGCTTGCTTTGGACTCTTCAGAAAGGTCAGCCCTGGCATGACATCGCATGCATGCATGATTTAGAAACTCCACACTTCATGTTCATTATTCTGCGAGCGGCGCCATCTCAGAGAGGATGACATTAACCGCCATTGTGAAGAACAGCGATGGGGACAGATCGCTCGCTAAAGGTTAATTCAAACTAAAGAAGAAGTCAACCAATCAGAGGGCTGAAGTTTGTGTCCAACAGGCAGTTCGGGAGAACAAATTAATTCTTATTCACAATGAACCCTATAGTTCATCACATGCTTTCACCTCTTATAATTTTTTCAGACAATGCCGGAGCTCTCTGACAGCCCGAGCCTTGAGAATAGGCATGGGCCGGTATGAGATTTTGACGGTATGATAACCTTAAGCAAAAATATCACGGTTTCACAGTATCACGGTATTGTTGTTACAGCTCTAAAATGTGTTAATTTGAAATGTCTGGGTAAAAAAAAAAAAAAACCTGAACACAATATATTTTGAGCAACATACAGAATATTTGGAACAATTTGTTTATTTTTTCTTTGATTTGTTTCTGAAATGTGGGCTGTCCTTCAGCTTTTGATGTGGATGGTTGATTTGCTGGTAGAGATACTGCTGCCCTCAAATGAAGAAAAATAAAGACTGACATCTTTAGTTAACCTAAATCTGTAATTACAGTTATTTAATTTTAGTTATAAAATTCATATACATAATTTGATTTAATAATATCGCAGTAAACAAGCAGAACTGCTTTAATGTGAATTATACGAGATGAAAAGAAAATACCATCTAAACGTTTCTGAAGACAGTCAGTTCTCCTCAGAAACACATTCATATAAACCCCCAAATCAATATTGAGGATTTTCTTCTAATAGTTCGTGCATTATGAACAGTGAGTGATCTGTCTGCTACAGTATTTTTCTCTGTGCGTCCGTCTTCAGCGTCTCTGGCCTCTGTTAACGGGCGTTTACAGACTTCATATTTTCACATAAATGACATTTGGAAAATGATATGCATTGCAACGCAGTTTGTGCAAGTCCAGAACAGAGATCAGCTGCAATAAAACAATAAACGGCTGGTTGGTTGCCGATCGCTTAAGTTCCAGAGGAAGCTATTTCGGCCGTCATACACACACGTGACTGACCGCTCGCTCGCACCAACAATAGGAGGAGGGTCGTGCTACTCTCTACACTGACTGCACTCAACCTGAGGGATTCCTACACTTTCAGTCTTTGAGGAGACACGAAAAACGTCTCGGTTACGTATGGTAACCCTCGTTTCCTGAAGGAGGGAACGGAGACGTCAGGTCGGATGACCAACGAATTGGGATCTCGCTTAGGGAGACCAATCTACTTTGAGTGTAAACTAAACAAGCCAATGCACATTGGCATGCGATTATTGCATCCAGCTGTCGCTGATCACAGCATGAGTATAAGTAGGCAGCCGATGCAACGCATATTCAGGTTTTCGCTGAGGAGCCGAGCCGGTGACCCGGCCGCTCAGCGGTGTTACAGGAGCTGTGGCGACGGGACGTCTCCGTTCCCTCCTTCAGGGAACGAGGGTTACCATACGTAACCGAGACGTTCCCTTTCAGTTGGTTACTCTCGACGTCACGTCAGATGACCGACGAATTGGGATCCTCAAAAAGGGCCACAGCTACCGCCCCTTCCAGTGTCCCGTGGAAGCTACCTGCGCCCCTACTTTTTGGCCTGGGCCAGGGCTTACCACAAGAGGACCAGCTACTGCTGCAATGGCACTACCCAATGAGTAAGACTGAATACACTGGGAAAACGTACCCGTTCTACTTGGAACAGGGACGTTACGGAAGCTCCAACCTTCCCGAAGGAGGTTTCGGAAGCAAATACACATATGAACATTCCTTAGGTGCATATGGAAGATTGGAGGGGATTGTAACCCTCTTGGAATGGCAGAAGTCTGCCAGGGAAACATGGGCTCGAGGCTATACCGTGGATTTTACACATATGGGATCCACTTAGGTCTTACATATGGAACCCAGCCTTCTACCGGTTTTCAAGGATTCAACGAGTGAAGGCCTGGCGCCAGACACTCCGAAACGTCTGGCTGCCGAGGGGACAGAGGAGCTCAACAGGGTCTACTATATGGACTCTCTGGAGAGGTTTCAGCAAGCGACCCGAAGCCGGGGCCTCTCAGTGCTTCTACCCGTTTGAGGTGAGAACACAGGAGGATACCGGCTCCTCACGAAGGCTATAGAATCTAGCGAAGGTGTTAGGGGTTGCCCAGCCCACAGCTCTACAGATATCCACCAGCGAGGTGCCACGAGCCAGCGCCCAGGAGGATGCACCACTTCTAGTTGAGTGAGCTTATCCGTGCAAACCACAGCATACCTGGAGACCTGCTCTAGGGGCACTCCTGCCCAGAGAAACGCAAGGTCTGACAACGGGGTGAAGGTTTGGCGGCAGACCGGTGTAACTTGACCCGGAAAGTGCCGCGTTGCCACACCCACCTCGGGACTCGGCCATGGAGTTTCCCAGTTGACCTGAAGGCCCAGCAGGCTGAGGTGTGAAAGTACCAAATCCCTGTGTTCGCACAACTGATCCTGAGACTGAGCGAGTATGAGCCAATCGTCGAGGTAGTTGAGAATGTGAATGCCCTGTTCTCTCATGGGAACAAGGGCTGCCTCCGTAACTTTCGTGAAGACACGGGGCGACAGGGACAGCCCGAAGGGCAGAACCTTGTGCTGGTATGCCCGCCCCTCGAACGCAAACCGCAGGAATGGCCTGTGGCGCGGAATGATCGAAACATGGAAGTACGCGTCCTTCAGGTCAATCGCTGCGAACCAATCTTGGGGACGGATACACCTGAAGATGCATTTCTGTGTGAGCATCTTGAATGGGAGCCTGTGAAGGGCCCGGTTCAAGACTCGCAGATCCAAGATCGGTCTCAACCCACCGCCTTTCTTGGGTACAATGACGTAAGGGCTGTAAAACCCCGACCTCATATCGGCTGGAGGGACCGATCTCTGCACGCAAGACAGGGGCATCTGCTGCTTTCACTGAAGTAAAGTGGACGCCCCTGAACTTGAGAGGGCGCCGGGCGAACTGAATCACATAGCCGAGCCTGACGGATCGAAGGAGCCATCGAGACGGGCTGGGTAGCTCTAGCCAGGCTCCCAGACACCGCACAAGTGGCATCAACGGAACTACAGGCGTACCCGCAGTGGGGGCAGCGCGGAAGAACGCGGGGTTCCGGCCCGGGCGTCTCGTAGCCGGTCCGAGGTGGGGTTTGGGTGTGTAACACTGACCTGCGTTCGAGCAGGGGGTGCGTGGGTAGTCCATTGGTTCGTCCTCCCGATCCGCCCACTGCTGCTCACTGGCGAGAGAGGAGGGTGAGTGTGATATGGCACTGGATCGTCCACAACCCCCCGCCCCCCCTGGGGGCCCAGAGATAGAAGAAATTGCTCTTTTGTCGAGAATTTGGGTACCACTGACCGAGAGGTCACTGACTGAGGGTGGTCACTGACCGAGAGGTCAGTGGCGGAAAAAAGGAAACAAAAGATTCTCCGCCCGGCCCTCCTCTGGGGGGGGGAGTGGTGCGTTCACCATCTCCCGAAGAGAAACTCCGTCCATCTCTGGGTCGCCCGTCTCAGGGCCTCTTGCTCTTTTGCTTACCACCAGGTCCTTACCGTGGAAATTCCTTACCGTGACTGTTTACTTTTTGCCTTAAGAAAAAATGGTGCAGCCAAATTAGGCCGGCCTACCGAGTTAAAGTAAAGCCCCTATGTGAACTTTACATCCTAATTGAAGACCTTATGAATAAGACAAATGGTGAAGGGAGCGACTGCTTGTAGTGCTGTAATATTTGTCCTTTGCGGTGTCACAGAAAAGAGCAATGCCCTCCATTCAGATTTCTCCAGTCCCCAGGCGTGAGAGACATAATGAAAGATGTGTTTGCTTCTGTAAACACTCAGTGCTGGCACACATCTGCGACCCATGATCTCCTGTACACCTCAGGCCTCGCACCGCTCACATTACCTGTCATTAGAATTGGCTCTGTGATGAGTGGTTTGTTTTTGCAGAAAGACAGAGCAAGTCACAGAAATGGGGGGGGGGGGCAGAAACAAATTACAATCACACTTAACATTAGTGTTCATGTTACCATGTAAGTAATTATGTGATTAATGAGAAACACTGATGAACATCATGTTCTTAATATGCAATTCGTTTGTGGAGCAGCTCGCAATTACACATTGCTGTTGTAATTAATTTGATTCATTGTCCAATATGTGTAACATGAACACTGTAATGTGAAGTGTTAACAAAAAACACAATTAATAAAAGCTCAAAGCTCTGCGTCATTCGTGACAGAAAAATAAGGTCTGTGCTTAATATTATTTGAAGAGACTTGTTTTGTAAAAATAATTATCGTATGCATATGTAACATGCAAAAATATATCTTTTTTTTTATTTATCCAAAATATTCTGCAAATCCATTAGAAGTTCCCGGGGGAACCCATGGCTAATTAGCTTTTTGTGTCGGCCTACAAATTGGCGTTGTATCTGAACAGCTTTGTTATGCCTTGTGACATCAGGTGACATCATTTCCTCTAACAGCAAATCTGTTCCCATTTCTTTTCTGTATCCATTTCCTATTCCTTCTCACGTTAGTCTGTATCATTTTTACTTCACCTCGCAGCTATTGCATTTTCTTTCTTCCTCTTCTGCTTCAACTGTCTCACAGAATGATAGATAGACTTAAAGGGGTCATATGATGCGATTTAAATTTTTCCTTTTTCTTTGGAGTGTTACAAGCTCTTGGTGCATAAAGAAGATCTGTAAAGTTGTAAAGACTAAAGTCTCAAATCCAAAGAGATATTCTTTATAAAAGTTAAGAGTTAACCACGCCTACCTAAAACGGCTTGTTCTAACACGCCCCCACATATCTACCTCACTATGTGGGAAGATTTGCATAACGCCGCCCAAATGTTCACACAAAGAAAGAAGGTGTAAGTTTTATTCTCACTGTAGTATTGTTGCCGCCGGCCCCATGTCGTGAAGGCGCTGTGTTTCGAAACCACTTTGTTTGGCCTTCCAAAAAAGGACTATATCCGCTTCGTCATGCCTGGAGCTGATCCGTGCTGGTTGCTGAGGAAATACATCAACTTCGCACTGTGGATCGCCGGATCGGCTTTCACCATGGACGAAGCGGAGTCCAGCCTGGGGTCGTCACATGTGGTTGCCGCAAGCCCGCCGGACGCTCCTTCGTCGAATCCGCCGGCCGCGCCGTTTTCAAGCCCACCGCCTCTGCTCACTCAAGGCCGCGATGTGTGATGCTTTTTTGTTGTGAAACCGAAACTACTTTGTTTGGCCTTCCAAAAGAGGACACGACTAGAAATCAGTGGTTAAGTTGTATTTACAACACTGTTCCAGAACACTTCAACCCAAATATTCAGATGTGTCCAGCGCATTTTATGGAGGACTGTTTCCTGATCCTGGGAGAGTAGACTACAATGCCGGCTGTTCTGACTCACTGACTGCAAGTACGTTTTTCATATTTAAAGAATTTGCCACTGATGATACAAACGTGAGTTTTTTGTGCAGTGTAGAGTAGCACTTGTTGTTTGTCATTTCTCTGATCACAAATGCAGACATGGTTTTATGTTACGCTTCGGCCGGACAGGGCATCACAGTATGGTAAGGGGCGTAACATTTCCGTCACACACTTGAGGTATTCGGCCAATCACAACACACTGGATAGCTGGCCAATCAGAGCACACCTCACTTTTCAGACCGATGAGCTTTGTAAAAATCGATGTGTTTCAGAAAGGCGGGGCATAGAGGAGAAACAATAATGTACAGTATGTGGAAAATAATGTGTTTTTTGAACCTTAAACCACAAACACATTTCATTACAATAAATACACAAAATAATGTTCTTTTTAGCAACGTCATATGACCCCTTTAAGGATAGTATGATAAATTAAACCATAGATATACAATAAACAGAACGACAGACAGAATGACAGAAAAAAAATAAAATGATAGACAGAACAATAGAATGGAAAATAGAGACAGAACGATAAATCAAAAGACAGAACAACAGACAGAATGAACGATAGAACGATATGATAGACATAATGAATGCAGAATGAACAACATATAGAATGATAGAACTATAGTGTTAGACCGAAAGATAGAAAAAAATATTGATAGAATGATATACAGAATGGTAGAATGACAGAACGATAGAATGATAGACAGTAGAATGATAGATTGAATGATAGAACTATACATGGAGTGCAAAATAGACAAAGAAAAATGCTAGAGAATGACATACAGAATGGTAGAACGATAGATAGATTGAACAATAGGTAGAACACTATGATAGAATGAAAGATAGAACAAGACAGAATGACCGATCCAAACAGACAGAAATAACAATAGATAGAATGATAGAACGGCAGACAAAACGACAGAACAGACTGCCAATAAAAGTATGATAGATAGAATGATACAGGAACAATAGTACTACAGACAGACGATAGATAGATAGATAGATAGATAGATAGATAGATAGATAGTTGTTGGATGCATCTTTATGGCTGTCACACTATAAATGTAAATTATGAAATTATGAAAAAGTCATGATTTTCATGACTCCAAGCATGAATGATTTACTGTAAAATGTATAATCTGATGATAAATTTGAATAATAAAAAAAAACATAAAAAAAACAACAACTCAATATTATATTAAAAGATTGTTTTATTCACAATTTAGGTGTAACAAATATAGTTTATCAAAAACCTTTGCTGTTCTTTAATATAATTTATTACATAAGATCATGAGATTTATATAAATGATGGCTGGCAGTTTGCCAGAATGAGATATGTACAATTAAAAAACAAATAAAAGAAAAAATAATAAAACCAAACACTTTCCCACAAAATTAATTGCATATATATTAAAGAAAAAAACAGAAACAAAGATAGATAGATAGATAGATAGATAGATAGATAGATAGATAGATAGATAGATAGATAGATAGATAGATAGATAGATAGATAGATAGATAGATAGATAGATAGATAGATAGATAGATAATGACTTGTTGGATGCATCTTTATGGCTGTCACACTATAAATGTATAAAAGAAAATTATGAAAAAGTCATGATTTTCATGACTCCAAGCATGAATGATTTACTGTAAAATGTATAATCTGATGATAAATTTGAATAATAAAAAAAAACATAAAAAAAACAACAACTCAATATTATATTAAAAGATTGTTTTATTCACAATTTAGGTGTAACAAATATAGTTTATCAAAAACCTTTGCTGTTCTTTAATATAATTTATTACATAAGATCATGAGATTTATATAAATGATGGCTGGCAGTTTGCCAGAATGAGATATGTACAATTAAAAAACAAATAAAAGAAAAAATAATAAAACCAAACACTTTCCCACAAAATTAATTGCATATATATTAAAGAAAAAAACAGAAACAAATCAGACTATGTGCAATGGAATGATTATCAGCAATATTGTACAGTTACATTTCTGAGGTTGTCTCATGAAGAAATAAAGGACAAGAATCACAAACAAAAAAAGGCATTTTCTATGCAAGATCATCAACACAATATTTAAACAACAAATTCTTAATCCGAAAAGCACATCTCCTATTCTGCGTATCGCAAGCAGATGCGAGGAAACGTCTGTTCCCGAATGTCACCTAAGAGTCGCTGCGGATCCTCAGTCACAGCTTGAGGAATCACTTTCACTAAAGAGAGAGACAGCACAAATCGCTAGTCCGCGCTAAGCCGCGGCAGTGCTAAACATCATTTAGATTCGCAGTATCATGAATACAGTGAGCGTGATGTCTTATCTACAGTGTCACAGTGTTTTATGACGGGCCTCCCTCGAGATGACAGTACTTTCATATATTGCGGCTCCTAACTCTGACAGTACGCTGTTCGTTAGCACACATACAGCGGAGAAATACCAAGTGTTGCAGTCGCTGGCCTCAAGAGAGGAATCTCTGCGAGGTATTTATTTCCACGTAGATCCACTAGTATAATACACAGGTTAAAGCGCCACACCGTGCTAGTTAAGCAGGGTGGTTTAGTTTTGAGTAGTTTTGGGAACACTGTCTAAATGAAGATGCTAGCATCAGCCCTACTCCACAAACCTCAAATTTGACGTCTCAAATTCCCAAAACATACTAAGATGGGAATTGGTCCATTCCTCCATGAATTGGAATGTGGCTATGTAATGTAGTGTATATGATTCTTTTGTGTGTTTGTTGTATCCAGTGCCATGGACTGCTTTGCAGGCATTGTTTTGCATCTTTTTTTTCTTCAAAATTCCTCACTTGTGCTGTCACGTTGTCCTACAGTAATATTCCTATTCTTTTCTTCATGGAGAACCCAAATATACTGATTCACAACTTTGTGCTTTCATGATCAATCAAACGAACGAATGAACAAATAAACAAACAGATAAAATTATAAAATCACAACAACTAGGCCAAAGTATGTTCAATTCACATTTGGTGGTACATTCATACAAATATATTCAACTCCCCTTTTTGACTGATGCTGCCCGTGTTGTCCTAATAAAACACTTTTCCAATGGATTCAAGCAGCTTCATCGCAACAGAGCTCCTAAAGGGACATGGTGATTACATGGGAGGAAAAATAATATTTCAATGCTTCTGTGTTCTCACAAAATCTTTGCATTCCCTCAAGAAAATTTGGGTTCACTCACAAAAATGTTTGTGTTACTTTAAGAAACTTTGCGTTTGCTCGCAAAACCTTTGTTAATCCACAAAACGTTGTATTCCCCCGGAAAAATGTGTTTGCTTGCAAAAGTTTTGTGCCTGTTCACAAAACCTTTGCATTCGCTCACAAAAAGTTTTGCGTTCCACAGAGAAACTTTATGTTTGCTCACAAAAACGTTTTCATTCCACAGACAAACTTTTGCATTCACTCGTGAATTTTTAGTTTTTTTGCATTCCCAAGAAACGTTGCTTGCTCGCGAAACTTTTGAGTTTGCTCACAAAAACTTTTGCATTCACTTGTAAAACTTATGCGTTCCACAGCGAAAATTTTGCTCTCATTTTTGAAACTTTTGTGTTCACTTACAAAAGCTTTTGTATTCCACAGAGAAACTTTTACGCTTGTTCGTAAAACTTTTGTGTTCGCGCTCAAAGTTTCGTGTTCCACAGAGAAACTTTGCGTTCGCTCACTAGGCTTGCCACGATAGACGGTGTTGACGGTGATACCGGTGTTAAGCCGCAACACCGGTTACGTCACTTGCCCACCGCGTCACCGACCCCCACCATCGTTTAGATTTTTTATAGTAATAAAAATCATTTAGTTAAGTAAAAGAACAGACACTACAATTAAAAACTGAACGCGGCTACTCAATGCAGCGTGCCGAACGGCAGTCGCATCACACAGATCGAGCTGACTGACAAGAAGAGTGAGGTGAGACAGACAAGACGATCGCGGATGATTTAGTTTCGAAACTAGATGCAAAAGCGCCTGTTTGGCAATATTTTGGATTTTGAAAAGCCTGTTGACTTTTGCCGTTTATCTAAGGTGATTTTGGAAGTTTTTTTAAACATTCGTTTCTTATTTAATTGGTTCCACATTGTTTGCTGATTTTTACTTTATTTAAACTGT